>NC_137678.1:6436425-6701425 GCF_963989245.1 Nansenia antarctica
CGTTCCACATATTTGATCTGTTCCACCATCAGCACGCCTGATTCAACTAATCAAGTACACACCATAATTGCTTTGCACTTGATTAGTTGAATCAGGTGAGCTGGTGGTGGAACAGATTATGTGGAGCGGCTGGTGGTCCCCGAGGAGAGGTTTGAGAACCACTGGTCTAGGACCTGTGCCTAGTTTTAAGCCCAGCTTTATAAGCCTGAGTCCACCCCTCTACATTTTGTGTTTATTTAAAATTGCACAAAAAAGTCAAACCACACACAATACCCCTTATTGACAAAGTGAAAACACATTTTTAGAAATGTTTGCACATTTATTAATACCTCATGTGCATAAGTATTCAGACCATTTGTATGGAGGACCAAGTCTGTCAAAATTAACAATAAATATATAGATACATAAATGAATGTATGAACAAATACACCCCCTCTGTCCACCTGCACTTGTTTTTATGCCCCCATACGCTCATGTCTGCTCATTCTCTGCTTTTAAGCTTTTCTGTGTTAATGTTAATACTGTTTTCTAATGTTTGTTGGCCTGTTTCGTAAGTGCTTATTGCTGTTGTTGTACGTATTTGGTGGCTGTGTCTCAGTGGTTATTGTTGTACCGTATTTATGTTTGCTTGACTGTGTCTCAGTGTGTATCGTTGTATTGGTTTGTTTACTGGCTGTCTTGGTGTCCATGTTGTATCGCTGTGTTGATTGGTTGTGTCCCAGCGCTTATTGTTGTATTATTGTCTTTCCTGACTGTGTATCAGTGCTTACTGCTGTATTGTTGTGTTTGCTTGGCTGTGTCCCAGTGCGTTTTGTTGTATTGTATTGTCTTGTGTTGCCTGTCTGCTTTTTGTGCTTACTGTTGTATTCCATTATTGATGTCTGTTAGTGCTTTTGTTGTATTGTTTCAGAATCAGAAGACTTTTATTGCCATGACATGTAAACATGTTAGGAATTTGGTTTGGTACCATGGAGCACGGTTTACAGCTGGACAGGTGCAAGACAGGACAAGACAGTGCAAACCAACATCAAAGTGCAAGAGTCATAATTAATATAAATATAAAGTGCAGAGATCAAGTGTTCAAGTGTTCATATCCAGACAGTCCAAAGCCCTCTGGGTGGGGGTGGAGGGAGGGTAGATAGATAGGGGTCAGGTCAGGGGGGTGGGGGGGGGCAGCGGCATTTAGGAGCCGGATGGCTGTGGGGAAAAAGCTGTTTGTATGTCGGGCCTTCACAGTATTTAGGGACCGCACCCTCCTGCCTGAGGGGAGCGGGGCGAAGAGACCGTGTCCTGGGTGTGCGGGGTCAGCCATGATCTTCCTGGCCCTCCCCAAAGCCCTACTTTTAAACAGGGCCTCAAGGGGGGGCAAAGGGCAGCCAATCACCCTCTCCGCAGAGCGTATCACCCGCTGCAGCTTGGCCTTGTCCTTGGCCGCTGCAGCGGGGAACCAGATGATGATGGCGGAGGTGACGATGGACTCAATGATGGCCGTGTAGAAGTTCATCAGCGTGGTCTGCATTTGTGTTACATGCATGTGTTTAATGCTTATTGTGCTTTGTTTTTAACATGTTTTATCTTTCAGCCCCCCTCCCCTTTCCCCTTATTGCAGGCCGGCATTGTAAATAAGAATTTTGTTCTTAATAATACCAATTGGTATTGTATTTGATATCGTTGGAAAGCCTGATTAGTCACCTTTACAACGAGGTACAACGTGTAAGGATCATGCATTCGTGGAACGAGCAACATAGCTAAACGTGTGGGTAGTGGCCCAAACATTTGCCAAAATCCCCTGCAATTATATTCTTCTGTTGGTATTCACTCACATTTAGCTGTGTTACTCGTTCCACGAGAATGTACCTCGTTGTAAAGGTGACTAATCAGGCTTTCCAACGATATAAAATACAATACCAATTGGTATTATTAAAGGGGAGGAATAATCGTCTGAAATAACGTTTCCAAACTTTTTAAAAGGAGTTTACTTCAGCAGCTTCATCACCGCGTACTTCCTGCATTGCTTGTACGAGGTGGAGCTCTCATGTGATCTGCGTTCATAGACCTTCCAACGCCAGATAAGATCATAGACCTCCCAACGCCTGATAAGATCATAGACCTTCCAACGCCAGATAAGATCATAGACCTTCCAACGGCAGATAAGATCATAGACCTTCCAACAGCAGATAAGATCATAGACCTTCCAACGGCAGATAAGATCATAGACCTTCCAACGCCAGATAAGATCATAGACCTTCCAACGCAAGATAAGATCATAGACCTTCCAACGCCAGATAAGATCATAGACCTTCCAACGCCAGATAAGATCATAGACCTTCCGAAGCCAGATAAGATCATAGACCTCCCAACGCCAGATAAGATCATAGACCTTCCGAAGCCAGATAAGATCATAGACCTCCCAACGCCAGATAAGATCGCACCTCAGGTTCTAGGCTGAAACTCAGCGCAGTTAGTGAATGGTTCTGGTACCCTGTTACTCGCATTAAACAGGTTTTATCTGTGCTACCGGTTGGTTTAACTGTAGCTTCTAAATGGCACAAACGTTATCGATAAATTGCTGGGCTGAACATCACCGGGGAGAAACAGGACGCGTCCTAACGATTCCCACCGTAGTTGGGGTAGACCACGCCCACACCACGCCCACGCCACGCCAACTTCTGGAATATGTAGGGGTGTTCTCTGTATCTTGTTCTTCCGCCCCGCAGGTCGTTCCGCAACCCCATTGGATTTTAGCTTGTGACGTAACATGGGGTGCACGATTAGATATAGGTTACCCATCTCTGTATGCAACTCGGCGGCGCTGAGTGTGCCGCGGGCCAACGGTCAATGTTCGCCGCGGGCACGGCCGCAAGCGGCCGGGCGCGGCTCTCATTGCCCTGTGGGCCCTGGAACGCGCGCCTATTCACAAAAAAAACACCCCCCTACATATTCCAGAAGTTGGCGTGGTCTACCCCAACTACGGTGGGAATAGTTAGGACGCAAACAGCACAGGTCAGAGATGTCTGGTCAAAGTGTAATATAACCGCTAGAGGGCGACAGAGGTCTTTCTATCGGCTGCTGTGTGTGTGTGTGTGTGTGCGTGTGTCTGTGTCATTCATATTCAGGCGAAAAGCTAAGCGTCAATATCCAAAACATGGCCCATAATAATCACATTACGTTTTACTACATGTAACCGGTTGGTCATTATTTCCAGTTTGCGGTAAATGTGATTTTGATGAGCAAATGCCTTCTTCCGCTACGATTGGAGACGGGTTACCACGTGACCGTGGGACGTATTGAATTTCCCAGTTTGGAACAGTCATAAGTAGCATTTCTGGGATGTTTTGTACATTAGCAGTACATTAACAATGTTAAGTTAAATATGTTGTATTATTTGGTGGAACGCATATAGAAACTATTGTGGTTAAACCGTGACTTGTATTGACGTGCCAGAGAATGACTCCCCTCCCTCGGACCCATTATGGGTATCGCTTCTCGGCCTTTTGGCCAAGATTAAGTGTAGTGTCTGGTTCCTACAAATGCAGAGCTTTGGGATGTTTTCTGGCTGTTATATCCTGAGGACTATGAACCTCACCTGTATAACATGTATGACTCAGACAACGGTGGTAACTTGAGTATTTATTGTTCTCTACTGTGGAGCCCCACGTTAGATCAAACATACAGAACAACATGGCCTCTTAAATACCCAGGATGCATAGCGTATACCCAGGATGCATAGCGTTAACAAAACCATAGCAACAGTGAATACATCACACTGGCAACCATTCACAAATGGGACATTCCCTTAGAGGCCAGTCAAGTACCAGACAGCACCCAGTGAACTGGGTAGCACAGAGTCCATGGCTTCCCAGTTGCATTTGTAGGAACCAGCTACTACACTTGACCAAGCCTGCCCAGTTCGCGGAGCACCCAGTGAACTGGGTAGGTTCGTCCAAGCCTGCCCAGTTCGCGGGCCACCTGCCCTGAGCACCCAGTGAACTGGGTAGGTTCGACCAAGCCTGCCCAGTTCGCGGGTCACCTGCCCTGCATGAAGAGGGCACAGAACATGAGATCTGGCATTAAATTAATTTTTAATTAAATTAATTAATCTTGCCATTTAGCAGACGCTTTTATCCAAAGCGATTTACAATTACGAATTACAGGGACATTCCCCCTGGAGTAATTGAGGGCTAAGTGCCTTACCCAAGGGCACACTAGTAGTGGTGTGGTTTCAGGCGGGATTTGAACTCACAACCTTCCGATCCCAAGTCCAACTCACTATCCACTGACTAGACCACCACTACCCCACATTACAGGTGACAAGCAGCTGTCAAAGTCCGCTTTGAAGAAACAGAAGAAGCGAGAGGCAAAAAAAGCAGCAAAAGAGGTAACCATGGCAGATGCCCCTGAGGCCCAGTCAGACACCTCCTCTGCCAGTAGTGCCCAAGCAGGGCCTACCTGTGGTGACCCGGAGACTACATGTAACCGGTTGGTCATTATTTCCAGTTTGCGGTAAATGTGATTTTGATGAGCAAATGCCTTCTTCCGCTACGATTGGAGACGGGTTACCACGTGACCGTGGGACGTATTGAATTTCCCAGTTTGGAACAGTCATAAGTAGCATTTCTGGGATGTTTTGTACATTAGCAGTACATTAACAATGTTAAGTTAAATATGTTGTATTATTTGGTGGAACGCATATAGAAACTATTGTGGTTAAACCGTGACTTGTATTGACGTGCCAGAGAATGACTCCCCTCCCTCGGACCCATTATGGGTATCGCTTCTCGGCCTTTTGGCCAAGATTAAGTGTAGTGTCTGGTTCCTACAAATGCAGAGCTTTGGGATGTTTTCTGGCTGTTATATCCTGAGGACTATGAACCTCACCTGTATAACATGTATGACTCAGACAACGGTGGTAACTTGAGTATTTATTGTTCTCTACTGTGGAGCCCCACGTTAGATCAAACATACAGAACAACATGGCCTCTTAAATACCCAGGATGCATAGCGTATACCCAGGATGCATAGCGTTAACAAAACCATAGCAACAGTGAATACATCACACTGGCAACCATTCACAAATGGGACATTCCCTTAGAGGCCAGTCAAGTACCAGACAGCACCCAGTGAACTGGGTAGCACAGAGTCCATGGCTTCCCAGTTGCATTTGTAGGAACCAGCTACTACACTTGACCAAGCCTGCCCAGTTCGCGGAGCACCCAGTGAACTGGGTAGGTTCGTCCAAGCCTGCCCAGTTCGCGGGCCACCTGCCCTGAGCACCCAGTGAACTGGGTAGGTTCGACCAAGCCTGCCCAGTTCGCGGGTCACCTGCCCTGCATGAAGAGGGCACAGAACATGAGATCTGGCATTAAATTAATTTTTAATTAAATTAATTAATCTTGCCATTTAGCAGACGCTTTTATCCAAAGCGATTTACAATTACGAATTACAGGGACATTCCCCCTGGAGTAATTGAGGGCTAAGTGCCTTACCCAAGGGCACACTAGTAGTGGTGTGGTTTCAGGCGGGATTTGAACTCACAACCTTCCGATCCCAAGTCCAACTCACTATCCACTGACTAGACCACCACTACCCCACATTACAGGTGACAAGCAGCTGTCAAAGTCCGCTTTGAAGAAACAGAAGAAGCGAGAGGCAAAAAAAGCAGCAAAAGAGGTAACCATGGCAGATGCCCCTGAGGCCCAGTCAGACACCTCCTCTGCCAGTAGTGCCCAAGCAGGGCCTACCTGTGGTGACCCGGAGACTACATGTAACCGGTTGGTCATTATTTCCAGTTTGCGGTAAATGTGATTTTGATGAGCAAATGCCTTCTTCCGCTACGATTGGAGACGGGTTACCACGTGACCGTGGGACGTATTGAATTTCCCAGTTTGGAACAGTCATAAGTAGCATTTCTGGGATGTTTTGTACATTAGCAGTACATTAACAATGTTAAGTTAAATATGTTGTATTATTTGGTGGAACGCATATAGAAACTATTGTGGTTAAACCGTGACTTGTATTGACGTGCCAGAGAATGACTCCCCTCCCTCGGACCCATTATGGGTATCGCTTCTCGGCCTTTTGGCCAAGATTAAGTGTAGTGTCTGGTTCCTACAAATGCAGAGCTTTGGGATGTTTTCTGGCTGTTATATCCTGAGGACTATGAACCTCACCTGTATAACATGTATGACTCAGACAACGGTGGTAACTTGAGTATTTATTGTTCTCTACTGTGGAGCCCCACGTTAGATCAAACATACAGAACAACATGGCCTCTTAAATACCCAGGATGCATAGCGTATACCCAGGATGCATAGCGTTAACAAAACCATAGCAACAGTGAATACATCACACTGGCAACCATTCACAAATGGGACATTCCCTTAGAGGCCAGTCAAGTACCAGACAGCACCCAGTGAACTGGGTAGCACAGAGTCCATGGCTTCCCAGTTGCATTTGTAGGAACCAGCTACTACACTTGACCAAGCCTGCCCAGTTCGCGGAGCACCCAGTGAACTGGGTAGGTTCGTCCAAGCCTGCCCAGTTCGCGGGCCACCTGCCCTGAGCACCCAGTGAACTGGGTAGGTTCGACCAAGCCTGCCCAGTTCGCGGGTCACCTGCCCTGCATGAAGAGGGCACAGAACATGAGATCTGGCATTAAATTAATTTTTAATTAAATTAATTAATCTTGCCATTTAGCAGACGCTTTTATCCAAAGCGATTTACAATTACGAATTACAGGGACATTCCCCCTGGAGTAATTGAGGGCTAAGTGCCTTACCCAAGGGCACACTAGTAGTGGTGTGGTTTCAGGCGGGATTTGAACTCACAACCTTCCGATCCCAAGTCCAACTCACTATCCACTGACTAGACCACCACTACCCCACATTACAGGTGACAAGCAGCTGTCAAAGTCCGCTTTGAAGAAACAGAAGGAGCGAGAGGCAAAAAAAGCAGCAAAAGAGGTAACCATGGCAGATGCCCCTGAGGCCCAGTCAGACACCTCCTCTGCCAGTAGTGCCCAAGCAGGGCCTACCTGTGGTGACCCGGAGACTACATGTAACCGGTTGGTCATTATTTCCAGTTTGCGGTAAATGTGATTTTGATGAGCAAATGCCTTCTTCCGCTACGATTGGAGACGGGTTACCACGTGACCGTGGGACGTATTGAATTTCCCAGTTTGGAACAGTCATAAGTAGCATTTCTGGGATGTTTTGTACATTAGCAGTACATTAACAATGTTAAGTTAAATATGTTGTATTATTTGGTGGAACGCATATAGAAACTATTGTGGTTAAACCGTGACTTGTATTGACGTGCCAGAGAATGACTCCCCTCCCTCGGACCCATTATGGGTATCGCTTCTCGGCCTTTTGGCCAAGATTAAGTGTAGTGTCTGGTTCCTACAAATGCAGAGCTTTGGGATGTTTTCTGGCTGTTATATCCTGAGGACTATGAACCTCACCTGTATAACATGTATGACTCAGACAACGGTGGTAACTTGAGTATTTATTGTTCTCTACTGTGGAGCCCCACGTTAGATCAAACATACAGAACAACATGGCCTCTTAAATACCCAGGATGCATAGCGTATACCCAGGATGCATAGCGTTAACAAAACCATAGCAACAGTGAATACATCACACTGGCAACCATTCACAAATGGGACATTCCCTTAGAGGCCAGTCAAGTACCAGACAGCACCCAGTGAACTGGGTAGCACAGAGTCCATGGCTTCCCAGTTGCATTTGTAGGAACCAGCTACTACACTTGACCAAGCCTGCCCAGTTCGCGGAGCACCCAGTGAACTGGGTAGGTTCGTCCAAGCCTGCCCAGTTCGCGGGCCACCTGCCCTGAGCACCCAGTGAACTGGGTAGGTTCGACCAAGCCTGCCCAGTTCGCGGGTCACCTGCCCTGCATGAAGAGGGCACAGAACATGAGATCTGGCATTAAATTAATTTTTAATTAAATTAATTAATCTTGCCATTTAGCAGACGCTTTTATCCAAAGCGATTTACAATTACGAATTACAGGGACATTCCCCCTGGAGTAATTGAGGGCTAAGTGCCTTACCCAAGGGCACACTAGTAGTGGTGTGGTTTCAGGCGGGATTTGAACTCACAACCTTCCGATCCCAAGTCCAACTCACTATCCACTGACTAGACCACCACTACCCCACATTACAGGTGACAAGCAGCTGTCAAAGTCCGCTTTGAAGAAACAGAAGGAGCGAGAGGCAAAAAAAGCAGCAAAAGAGGTAACCATGGCAGATGCCCCTGAGGCCCAGTCAGACACCTCCTCTGCCAGTAGTGCCCAAGCAGGGCCTACCTGTGGTGACCCGGAGACTACATGTAACCGGTTGGTCATTATTTCCAGTTTGCGGTAAATGTGATTTTGATGAGCAAATGCCTTCTTCCGCTACGATTGGAGACGGGTTACCACGTGACCGTGGGACGTATTGAATTTCCCAGTTTGGAACAGTCATAAGTAGCATTTCTGGGATGTTTTGTACATTAGCAGTACATTAACAATGTTAAGTTAAATATGTTGTATTATTTGGTGGAACGCATATAGAAACTATTGTGGTTAAACCGTGACTTGTATTGACGTGCCAGAGAATGACTCCCCTCCCTCGGACCCATTATGGGTATCGCTTCTCGGCCTTTTGGCCAAGATTAAGTGTAGTGTCTGGTTCCTACAAATGCAGAGCTTTGGGATGTTTTCTGGCTGTTATATCCTGAGGACTATGAACCTCACCTGTATAACATGTATGACTCAGACAACGGTGGTAACTTGAGTATTTATTGTTCTCTACTGTGGAGCCCCACGTTAGATCAAACATACAGAACAACATGGCCTCTTAAATACCCAGGATGCATAGCGTATACCCAGGATGCATAGCGTTAACAAAACCATAGCAACAGTGAATACATCACACTGGCAACCATTCACAAATGGGACATTCCCTTAGAGGCCAGTCAAGTACCAGACAGCACCCAGTGAACTGGGTAGCACAGAGTCCATGGCTTCCCAGTTGCATTTGTAGGAACCAGCTACTACACTTGACCAAGCCTGCCCAGTTCGCGGAGCACCCAGTGAACTGGGTAGGTTCGTCCAAGCCTGCCCAGTTCGCGGGCCACCTGCCCTGAGCACCCAGTGAACTGGGTAGGTTCGACCAAGCCTGCCCAGTTCGCGGGTCACCTGCCCTGCATGAAGAGGGCACAGAACATGAGATCTGGCATTAAATTAATTTTTAATTAAATTAATTAATCTTGCCATTTAGCAGACGCTTTTATCCAAAGCGATTTACAATTACGAATTACAGGGACATTCCCCCTGGAGTAATTGAGGGCTAAGTGCCTTACCCAAGGGCACACTAGTAGTGGTGTGGTTTCAGGCGGGATTTGAACTCACAACCTTCCGATCCCAAGTCCAACTCACTATCCACTGACTAGACCACCACTACCCCACATTACAGGTGACAAGCAGCTGTCAAAGTCCGCTTTGAAGAAACAGAAGGAGCGAGAGGCAAAAAAAGCAGCAAAAGAGGTAACCATGGCAGATGCCCCTGAGGCCCAGTCAGACACCTCCTCTGCCAGTAGTGCCCAAGCAGGGCCTACCTGTGGTGACCCGGAGACTACATGTAACCGGTTGGTCATTATTTCCAGTTTGCGGTAAATGTGATTTTGATGAGCAAATGCCTTCTTCCGCTACGATTGGAGACGGGTTACCACGTGACCGTGGGACGTATTGAATTTCCCAGTTTGGAACAGTCATAAGTAGCATTTCTGGGATGTTTTGTACATTAGCAGTACATTAACAATGTTAAGTTAAATATGTTGTATTATTTGGTGGAACGCATATAGAAACTATTGTGGTTAAACCGTGACTTGTATTGACGTGCCAGAGAATGACTCCCCTCCCTCGGACCCATTATGGGTATCGCTTCTCGGCCTTTTGGCCAAGATTAAGTGTAGTGTCTGGTTCCTACAAATGCAGAGCTTTGGGATGTTTTCTGGCTGTTATATCCTGAGGACTATGAACCTCACCTGTATAACATGTATGACTCAGACAACGGTGGTAACTTGAGTATTTATTGTTCTCTACTGTGGAGCCCCACGTTAGATCAAACATACAGAACAACATGGCCTCTTAAATACCCAGGATGCATAGCGTATACCCAGGATGCATAGCGTTAACAAAACCATAGCAACAGTGAATACATCACACTGGCAACCATTCACAAATGGGACATTCCCTTAGAGGCCAGTCAAGTACCAGACAGCACCCAGTGAACTGGGTAGCACAGAGTCCATGGCTTCCCAGTTGCATTTGTAGGAACCAGCTACTACACTTGACCAAGCCTGCCCAGTTCGCGGAGCACCCAGTGAACTGGGTAGGTTCGTCCAAGCCTGCCCAGTTCGCGGGCCACCTGCCCTGAGCACCCAGTGAACTGGGTAGGTTCGACCAAGCCTGCCCAGTTCGCGGGTCACCTGCCCTGCATGAAGAGGGCACAGAACATGAGATCTGGCATTAAATTAATTTTTAATTAAATTAATTAATCTTGCCATTTAGCAGACGCTTTTATCCAAAGCGATTTACAATTACGAATTACAGGGACATTCCCCCTGGAGTAATTGAGGGCTAAGTGCCTTACCCAAGGGCACACTAGTAGTGGTGTGGTTTCAGGCGGGATTTGAACTCACAACCTTCCGATCCCAAGTCCAACTCACTATCCACTGACTAGACCACCACTACCCCACATTACAGGTGACAAGCAGCTGTCAAAGTCCGCTTTGAAGAAACAGAAGGAGCGAGAGGCAAAAAAAGCAGCAAAAGAGGTAACCATGGCAGATGCCCCTGAGGCCCAGTCAGACACCTCCTCTGCCAGTAGTGCCCAAGCAGGGCCTACCTGTGGTGACCCGGAGACTACATGTAACCGGTTGGTCATTATTTCCAGTTTGCGGTAAATGTGATTTTGATGAGCAAATGCCTTCTTCCGCTACGATTGGAGACGGGTTACCACGTGACCGTGGGACGTATTGAATTTCCCAGTTTGGAACAGTCATAAGTAGCATTTCTGGGATGTTTTGTACATTAGCAGTACATTAACAATGTTAAGTTAAATATGTTGTATTATTTGGTGGAACGCATATAGAAACTATTGTGGTTAAACCGTGACTTGTATTGACGTGCCAGAGAATGACTCCCCTCCCTCGGACCCATTATGGGTATCGCTTCTCGGCCTTTTGGCCAAGATTAAGTGTAGTGTCTGGTTCCTACAAATGCAGAGCTTTGGGATGTTTTCTGGCTGTTATATCCTGAGGACTATGAACCTCACCTGTATAACATGTATGACTCAGACAACGGTGGTAACTTGAGTATTTATTGTTCTCTACTGTGGAGCCCCACGTTAGATCAAACATACAGAACAACATGGCCTCTTAAATACCCAGGATGCATAGCGTATACCCAGGATGCATAGCGTTAACAAAACCATAGCAACAGTGAATACATCACACTGGCAACCATTCACAAATGGGACATTCCCTTAGAGGCCAGTCAAGTACCAGACAGCACCCAGTGAACTGGGTAGCACAGAGTCCATGGCTTCCCAGTTGCATTTGTAGGAACCAGCTACTACACTTGACCAAGCCTGCCCAGTTCGCGGAGCACCCAGTGAACTGGGTAGGTTCGTCCAAGCCTGCCCAGTTCGCGGGCCACCTGCCCTGAGCACCCAGTGAACTGGGTAGGTTCGACCAAGCCTGCCCAGTTCGCGGGTCACCTGCCCTGCATGAAGAGGGCACAGAACATGAGATCTGGCATTAAATTAATTTTTAATTAAATTAATTAATCTTGCCATTTAGCAGACGCTTTTATCCAAAGCGATTTACAATTACGAATTACAGGGACATTCCCCCTGGAGTAATTGAGGGCTAAGTGCCTTACCCAAGGGCACACTAGTAGTGGTGTGGTTTCAGGCGGGATTTGAACTCACAACCTTCCGATCCCAAGTCCAACTCACTATCCACTGACTAGACCACCACTACCCCACATTACAGGTGACAAGCAGCTGTCAAAGTCCGCTTTGAAGAAACAGAAGAAGCGAGAGGCAAAAAAAGCAGCAAAAGAGGTAACCATGGCAGATGCCCCTGAGGCCCAGTCAGACACCTCCTCTGCCAGTAGTGCCCAAGCAGGGCCTACCTGTGGTGACCCGGAGACTACATGTAACCGGTTGGTCATTATTTCCAGTTTGCGGTAAATGTGATTTTGATGAGCAAATGCCTTCTTCCGCTACGATTGGAGACGGGTTACCACGTGACCGTGGGACGTATTGAATTTCCCAGTTTGGAACAGTCATAAGTATCATTTCTGGGATGTTTTGTACATTAGCAGTACATTAACAATGTTAAGTTAAATATGTTGTATTATTTGGTGGAACGCATATAGAAACTATTGTGGTTAAACCGTGACTTGTATTGACGTGCCAGAGAATGACTCCCCTCCCTCGGACCCATTATGGGTATCGCTTCTCGGCCTTTTGGCCAAGATTAAGTGTAGTGTCTGGTTCCTACAAATGCAGAGCTTTGGGATGTTTTCTGGCTGTTATAGCCTGAGGACTATGAACCTCACCTGTATAACATGTATGACTCAGACAACGGTGGTAACTTGAGTATTTATTGTTCTCTACTGTGGAGCCCCACGTTAGATCAAACATACAGAACAACATGGCCTCTTAAATACCCAGGATGCATAGCGTATACCCAGGATGCATAGCGTTAACAAAACCATAGCAACAGTGAATACATCACACTGGCAACCATTCACAAATGGGACATTCCCTTAGAGGCCAGTCAAGTACCAGACAGCACCCAGTGAACTGGGTAGCACAGAGTCCATGGCTTCCCAGTTGCATTTGTAGGAACCAGCTACTACACTTGACCAAGCCTGCCCAGTTCGCGGAGCACCCAGTGAACTGGGTAGGTTCGTCCAAGCCTGCCCAGTTCGCGGGCCACCTGCCCTGAGCACCCAGTGAACTGGGTAGGTTCGACCAAGCCTGCCCAGTTCGCGGGTCACCTGCCCTGCATGAAGAGGGCACAGAACATGAGATCTGGCATTAAATTAATTTTTAATTAAATTAATTAATCTTGCCATTTAGCAGACGCTTTTATCCAAAGCGATTTACAATTACGAATTACAGGGACATTCCCCCTGGAGTAATTGAGGGCTAAGTGCCTTACCCAAGGGCACACTAGTAGTGGTGTGGTTTCAGGCGGGATTTGAACTCACAACCTTCCGATCCCAAGTCCAACTCACTATCCACTGACTAGACCACCACTACCCCACATTACAGGTGACAAGCAGCTGTCAAAGTCCGCTTTGAAGAAACAGAAGAAGCGAGAGGCAAAAAAAGCAGCAAAAGAGGTAACCATGGCAGATGCCCCTGAGGCCCAGTCAGACACCTCCTCTGCCAGTAGTGCCCAAGCAGGGCCTACCTGTGGTGACCCGGAGACTACATGTAACCGGTTGGTCATTATTTCCAGTTTGCGGTAAATGTGATTTTGATGAGCAAATGCCTTCTTCCGCTACGATTGGAGACGGGTTACCACGTGACCGTGGGACGTATTGAATTTCCCAGTTTGGAACAGTCATAAGTAGCATTTCTGGGATGTTTTGTACATTAGCAGTACATTAACAATGTTAAGTTAAATATGTTGTATTATTTGGTGGAACGCATATAGAAACTATTGTGGTTAAACCGTGACTTGTATTGACGTGCCAGAGAATGACTCCCCTCCCTCGGACCCATTATGGGTATCGCTTCTCGGCCTTTTGGCCAAGATTAAGTGTAGTGTCTGGTTCCTACAAATGCAGAGCTTTGGGATGTTTTCTGGCTGTTATATCCTGAGGACTATGAACCTCACCTGTATAACATGTATGACTCAGACAACGGTGGTAACTTGAGTATTTATTGTTCTCTACTGTGGAGCCCCACGTTAGATCAAACATACAGAACAACATGGCCTCTTAAATACCCAGGATGCATAGCGTATACCCAGGATGCATAGCGTTAACAAAACCATAGCAACAGTGAATACATCACACTGGCAACCATTCACAAATGGGACATTCCCTTAGAGGCCAGTCAAGTACCAGACAGCACCCAGTGAACTGGGTAGCACAGAGTCCATGGCTTCCCAGTTGCATTTGTAGGAACCAGCTACTACACTTGACCAAGCCTGCCCAGTTCGCGGAGCACCCAGTGAACTGGGTAGGTTCGTCCAAGCCTGCCCAGTTCGCGGGCCACCTGCCCTGAGCACCCAGTGAACTGGGTAGGTTCGACCAAGCCTGCCCAGTTCGCGGGTCACCTGCCCTGCATGAAGAGGGCACAGAACATGAGATCTGGCATTAAATTAATTTTTAATTAAATTAATTAATCTTGCCATTTAGCAGACGCTTTTATCCAAAGCGATTTACAATTACGAATTACAGGGACATTCCCCCTGGAGTAATTGAGGGCTAAGTGCCTTACCCAAGGGCACACTAGTAGTGGTGTGGTTTCAGGCGGGATTTGAACTCACAACCTTCCGATCCCAAGTCCAACTCACTATCCACTGACTAGACCACCACTACCCCACATTACAGGTGACAAGCAGCTGTCAAAGTCCGCTTTGAAGAAACAGAAGAAGCGAGAGGCAAAAAAAGCAGCAAAAGAGGTAACCATGGCAGATGCCCCTGAGGCCCAGTCAGACACCTCCTCTGCCAGTAGTGCCCAAGCAGGGCCTACCTGTGGTGACCCGGAGACTACATGTAACCGGTTGGTCATTATTTCCAGTTTGCGGTAAATGTGATTTTGATGAGCAAATGCCTTCTTCCGCTACGATTGGAGACGGGTTACCACGTGACCGTGGGACGTATTGAATTTCCCAGTTTGGAACAGTCATAAGTAGCATTTCTGGGATGTTTTGTACATTAGCAGTACATTAACAATGTTAAGTTAAATATGTTGTATTATTTGGTGGAACGCATATAGAAACTATTGTGGTTAAACCGTGACTTGTATTGACGTGCCAGAGAATGACTCCCCTCCCTCGGACCCATTATGGGTATCGCTTCTCGGCCTTTTGGCCAAGATTAAGTGTAGTGTCTGGTTCCTACAAATGCAGAGCTTTAGGATGTTTTCTGGCTGTTATATCCTGAGGACTATGAACCTCACCTGTATAACATGTATGACTCAGACAACGGTGGTAACTTGAGTATTTATTGTTCTCTACTGTGGAGCCCCACGTTAGATCAAACATACAGAACAACATGGCCTCTTAAATACCCAGGATGCATAGCGTATACCCAGGATGCATAGCGTTAACAAAACCATAGCAACAGTGAATACATCACACTGGCAACCATTCACAAATGGGACATTCCCTTAGAGGCCAGTCAAGTACCAGACAGCACCCAGTGAACTGGGTAGCACAGAGTCCATGGCTTCCCAGTTGCATTTGTAGGAACCAGCTACTACACTTGACCAAGCCTGCCCAGTTCGCGGAGCACCCAGTGAACTGGGTAGGTTCGTCCAAGCCTGCCCAGTTCGCGGGCCACCTGCCCTGAGCACCCAGTGAACTGGGTAGGTTCGACCAAGCCTGCCCAGTTCGCGGGTCACCTGCCCTGCATGAAGAGGGCACAGAACATGAGATCTGGCATTAAATTAATTTTTAATTAAATTAATTAATCTTGCCATTTAGCAGACGCTTTTATCCAAAGCGATTTACAATTACGAATTACAGGGACATTCCCCCTGGAGTAATTGAGGGCTAAGTGCCTTACCCAAGGGCACACTAGTAGTGGTGTGGTTTCAGGCGGGATTTGAACTCACAACCTTCCGATCCCAAGTCCAACTCACTATCCACTGACTAGACCACCACTACCCCACATTACAGGTGACAAGCAGCTGTCAAAGTCCGCTTTGAAGAAACAGAAGAAGCGAGAGGCAAAAAAAGCAGCAAAAGAGGTAACCATGGCAGATGCCCCTGAGGCCCAGTCAGACACCTCCTCTGCCAGTAGTGCCCAAGCAGGGCCTACCTGTGGTGACCCGGAGACTACATGTAACCGGTTGGTCATTATTTCCAGTTTGCGGTAAATGTGATTTTGATGAGCAAATGCCTTCTTCCGCTACGATTGGAGACGGGTTACCACGTGACCGTGGGACGTATTGAATTTCCCAGTTTGGAACAGTCATAAGTAGCATTTCTGGGATGTTTTGTACATTAGCAGTACATTAACAATGTTAAGTTAAATATGTTGTATTATTTGGTGGAACGCATATAGAAACTATTGTGGTTAAACCGTGACTTGTATTGACGTGCCAGAGAATGACTCCCCTCCCTCGGACCCATTATGGGTATCGCTTCTCGGCCTTTTGGCCAAGATTAAGTGTAGTGTCTGGTTCCTACAAATGCAGAGCTTTGGGATGTTTTCTCGCTGTTATATCCTGAGGACTATGAACCTCACCTGTATAACATGTATGACTCAGACAACGGTGGTAACTTGAGTATTTATTGTTCTCTACTGTGGAGCCCCACGTTAGATCAAACATACAGAACAACATGGCCTCTTAAATACCCAGGATGCATAGCGTATACCCAGGATGCATAGCGTTAACAAAACCATAGCAACAGTGAATACATCACACTGGCAACCATTCACAAATGGGACATTCCCTTAGAGGCCAGTCAAGTACCAGACAGCACCCAGTGAACTGGGTAGCACAGAGTCCATGGCTTCCCAGTTGCATTTGTAGGAACCAGCTACTACACTTGACCAAGCCTGCCCAGTTCGCGGAGCACCCAGTGAACTGGGTAGGTTCGTCCAAGCCTGCCCAGTTCGCGGGCCACCTGCCCTGAGCACCCAGTGAACTGGGTAGGTTCGACCAAGCCTGCCCAGTTCGCGGGTCACCTGCCCTGCATGAAGAGGGCACAGAACATGAGATCTGGCATTAAATTACTTTTTAATTAAATTAATTAATCTTGCCATTTAGCAGACGCTTTTATCCAAAGCGATTTACAATTACGAATTACAGGGACATTCCCCCTGGAGTAATTGAGGGCTAAGTGCCTTACCCAAGGGCACACTAGTAGTGGTGTGGTTTCAGGCGGGATTTGAACTCACAACCTTCCGATCCCAAGTCCAACTCACTATCCACTGACTAGACCACCACTACCCCACATTACAGGTGACAAGCAGCTGTCAAAGTCCGCTTTGAAGAAACAGAAGAAGCGAGAGGCAAAAAAAGCAGCAAAAGAGGTAACCATGGCAGATGCCCCTGAGGCCCAGTCAGACACCTCCTCTGCCAGTAGTGCCCAAGCAGGGCCTACCTGTGGTGACCCGGAGACTACATGTAACCGGTTGGTCATTATTTCCAGTTTGCGGTAAATGTGATTTTGATGAGCAAATGCCTTCTTCCGCTACGATTGGAGACGGGTTACCACGTGACCGTGGGACGTATTGAATTTCCCAGTTTGGAACAGTCATAAGTAGCATTTCTGGGATGTTTTGTACATTAGCAGTACATTAACAATGTTAAGTTAAATATGTTGTATTATTTGGTGGAACGCATATAGAAACTATTGTGGTTAAACCGTGACTTGTATTGACGTGCCAGAGAATGACTCCCCTCCCTCGGACCCATTATGGGTATCGCTTCTCGGCCTTTTGGCCAAGATTAAGTGTAGTGTCTGGTTCCTACAAATGCAGAGCTTTGGGATGTTTTCTGGCTGTTATATCCTGAGGACTATGAACCTCACCTGTATAACATGTATGACTCAGACAACGGTGGTAACTTGAGTATTTATTGTTCTCTACTGTGGAGCCCCACGTTAGATCAAACATACAGAACAACATGGCCTCTTAAATACCCAGGATGCATAGCGTATACCCAGGATGCATAGCGTTAACAAAACCATAGCAACAGTGAATACATCACACTGGCAACCATTCACAAATGGGACATTCCCTTAGAGGCCAGTCAAGTACCAGACAGCACCCAGTGAACTGGGTAGCACAGAGTCCATGGCTTCCCAGTTGCATTTGTAGGAACCAGCTACTACACTTGACCAAGCCTGCCCAGTTCGCGGAGCACCCAGTGAACTGGGTAGGTTCGTCCAAGCCTGCCCAGTTCGCGGGCCACCTGCCCTGAGCACCCAGTGAACTGGGTAGGTTCGACCAAGCCTGCCCAGTTCGCGGGTCACCTGCCCTGCATGAAGAGGGCACAGAACATGAGATCTGGCATTAAATTAATTTTTAATTAAATTAATTAATCTTGCCATTTAGCAGACGCTTTTATCCAAAGCGATTTACAATTACGAATTACAGGGACATTCCCCCTGGAGTAATTGAGGGCTAAGTGCCTTACCCAAGGGCACACTAGTAGTGGTGTGGTTTCAGGCGGGATTTGAACTCACAACCTTCCGATCCCAAGTCCAACTCACTATCCACTGACTAGACCACCACTACCCCACATTACAGGTGACAAGCAGCTGTCAAAGTCCGCTTTGAAGAAACAGAAGAAGCGAGAGGCAAAAAAAGCAGCAAAAGAGGTAACCATGGCAGATGCCCCTGAGGCCCAGTCAGACACCTCCTCTGCCAGTAGTGCCCAAGCAGGGCCTACCTGTGGTGACCCGGAGACTACATGTAACCGGTTGGTCATTATTTCCAGTTTGCGGTAAATGTGATTTTGATGAGCAAATGCCTTCTTCCGCTACGATTGGAGACGGGTTACCACGTGACCGTGGGACGTATTGAATTTCCCAGTTTGGAACAGTCATAAGTAGCATTTCTGGGATGTTTTGTACATTAGCAGTACATTAACAATGTTAAGTTAAATATGTTGTATTATTTGGTGGAACGCATATAGAAACTATTGTGGTTAAACCGTGACTTGTATTGACGTGCCAGAGAATGACTCCCCTCCCTCGGACCCATTATGGGTATCGCTTCTCGGCCTTTTGGCCAAGATTAAGTGTAGTGTCTGGTTCCTACAAATGCAGAGCTTTGGGATGTTTTCTAGCTGTTATATCCTGAGGACTATGAACCTCACCTGTATAACATGTATGACTCAGACAACGGTGGTAACTTGAGTATTTATTGTTCTCTACTGTGGAGCCCCACGTTAGATCAAACATACAGAACAACATGGCCTCTTAAATACCCAGGATGCATAGCGTATACCCAGGATGCATAGCGTTAACAAAACCATAGCAACAGTGAATACATCACACTGGCAACCATTCACAAATGGGACATTCCCTTAGAGGCCAGTCAAGTACCAGACAGCACCCAGTGAACTGGGTAGCACAGAGTCCATGGCTTCCCAGTTGCATTTGTAGGAACCAGCTACTACACTTGACCAAGCCTGCCCAGTTCGCGGAGCACCCAGTGAACTGGGTAGGTTCGTCCAAGCCTGCCCAGTTCGCGGGCCACCTGCCCTGAGCACCCAGTGAACTGGGTAGGTTCGACCAAGCCTGCCCAGTTCGCGGGTCACCTGCCCTGCATGAAGAGGGCACAGAACATGAGATCTGGCATTAAATTAATTTTTAATTAAATTAATTAATCTTGCCATTTAGCAGACGCTTTTATCCAAAGCGATTTACAATTACGAATTACAGGGACATTCCCCCTGGAGTAATTGAGGGCTAAGTGCCTTACCCAAGGGCACACTAGTAGTGGTGTGGTTTCAGGCGGGATTTGAACTCACAACCTTCCGATCCCAAGTCCAACTCACTATCCACTGACTAGACCACCACTACCCCACATTACAGGTGACAAGCAGCTGTCAAAGTCCGCTTTGAAGAAACAGAAGAAGCGAGAGGCAAAAAAAGCAGCAAAAGAGGTAACCATGGCAGATGCCCCTGAGGCCCAGTCAGACACCTCCTCTGCCAGTAGTGCCCAAGCAGGGCCTACCTGTGGTGACCCGGAGACTACATGTAACCGGTTGGTCATTATTTCCAGTTTGCGGTAAATGTGATTTTGATGAGCAAATGCCTTCTTCCGCTACGATTGGAGACGGGTTACCACGTGACCGTGGGACGTATTGAATTTCCCAGTTTGGAACAGTCATAAGTAGCATTTCTGGGATGTTTTGTACATTAGCAGTACATTAACAATGTTAAGTTAAATATGTTGTATTATTTGGTGGAACGCATATAGAAACTATTGTGGTTAAACCGTGACTTGTATTGACGTGCCAGAGAATGACTCCCCTCCCTCGGACCCATTATGGGTATCGCTTCTCGGCCTTTTGGCCAAGATTAAGTGTAGTGTCTGGTTCCTACAAATGCAGAGCTTTGGGATGTTTTCTGGCTGTTATATCCTGAGGACTATGAACCTCACCTGTATAACATGTATGACTCAGACAACGGTGGTAACTTGAGTATTTATTGTTCTCTACTGTGGAGCCCCACGTTAGATCAAACATACAGAACAACATGGCCTCTTAAATACCCAGGATGCATAGCGTATACCCAGGATGCATAGCGTTAACAAAACCATAGCAACAGTGAATACATCACACTGGCAACCATTCACAAATGGGACATTCCCTTAGAGGCCAGTCAAGTACCAGACAGCACCCAGTGAACTGGGTAGCACAGAGTCCATGGCTTCCCAGTTGCATTTGTAGGAACCAGCTACTACACTTGACCAAGCCTGCCCAGTTCGCGGAGCACCCAGTGAACTGGGTAGGTTCGTCCAAGCCTGCCCAGTTCGCGGGCCACCTGCCCTGAGCACCCAGTGAACTGGGTAGGTTCGACCAAGCCTGCCCAGTTCGCGGGTCACCTGCCCTGCATGAAGAGGGCACAGAACATGAGATCTGGCATTAAATTACTTTTTAATTAAATTAATTAATCTTGCCATTTAGCAGACGCTTTTATCCAAAGCGATTTACAATTACGAATTACAGGGACATTCCCCCTGGAGTAATTGAGGGCTAAGTGCCTTACCCAAGGGCACACTAGTAGTGGTGTGGTTTCAGGCGGGATTTGAACTCACAACCTTCCGATCCCAAGTCCAACTCACTATCCACTGACTAGACCACCACTACCCCACATTACAGGTGACAAGCAGCTGTCAAAGTCCGCTTTGAAGAAACAGAAGAAGCGAGAGGCAAAAAAAGCAGCAAAAGAGGTAACCATGGCAGATGCCCCTGAGGCCCAGTCAGACACCTCCTCTGCCAGTAGTGCCCAAGCAGGGCCTACCTGTGGTGACCCGGAGACTACATGTAACCGGTTGGTCATTATTTCCAGTTTGCGGTAAATGTGATTTTGATGAGCAAATGCCTTCTTCCGCTACGATTGGAGACGGGTTACCACGTGACCGTGGGACGTATTGAATTTCCCAGTTTGGAACAGTCATAAGTAGCATTTCTGGGATGTTTTGTACATTAGCAGTACATTAACAATGTTAAGTTAAATATGTTGTATTATTTGGTGGAACGCATATAGAAACTATTGTGGTTAAACCGTGACTTGTATTGACGTGCCAGAGAATGACTCCCCTCCCTCGGACCCATTATGGGTATCGCTTCTCGGCCTTTTGGCCAAGATTAAGTGTAGTGTCTGGTTCCTACAAATGCAGAGCTTTGGGATGTTTTCTGGCTGTTATATCCTGAGGACTATGAACCTCACCTGTATAACATGTATGACTCAGACAACGGTGGTAACTTGAGTATTTATTGTTCTCTACTGTGGAGCCCCACGTTAGATCAAACATACAGAACAACATGGCCTCTTAAATACCCAGGATGCATAGCGTATACCCAGGATGCATAGCGTTAACAAAACCATAGCAACAGTGAATACATCACACTGGCAACCATTCACAAATGGGACATTCCCTTAGAGGCCAGTCAAGTACCAGACAGCACCCAGTGAACTGGGTAGCACAGAGTCCATGGCTTCCCAGTTGCATTTGTAGGAACCAGCTACTACACTTGACCAAGCCTGCCCAGTTCGCGGAGCACCCAGTGAACTGGGTAGGTTCGTCCAAGCCTGCCCAGTTCGCGGGCCACCTGCCCTGAGCACCCAGTGAACTGGGTAGGTTCGACCAAGCCTGCCCAGTTCGCGGGTCACCTGCCCTGCATGAAGAGGGCACAGAACATGAGATCTGGCATTAAATTAATTTTTAATTAAATTAATTAATCTTGCCATTTAGCAGACGCTTTTATCCAAAGCGATTTACAATTACGAATTACAGGGACATTCCCCCTGGAGTAATTGAGGGCTAAGTGCCTTACCCAAGGGCACACTAGTAGTGGTGTGGTTTCAGGCGGGATTTGAACTCACAACCTTCCGATCCCAAGTCCAACTCACTATCCACTGACTAGACCACCACTACCCCACATTACAGGTGACAAGCAGCTGTCAAAGTCCGCTTTGAAGAAACAGAAGAAGCGAGAGGCAAAAAAAGCAGCAAAAGAGGTAACCATGGCAGATGCCCCTGAGGCCCAGTCAGACACCTCCTCTGCCAGTAGTGCCCAAGCAGGGCCTACCTGTGGTGACCCGGAGACTACATGTAACCGGTTGGTCATTATTTCCAGTTTGCGGTAAATGTGATTTTGATGAGCAAATGCCTTCTTCCGCTACGATTGGAGACGGGTTACCACGTGACCGTGGGACGTATTGAATTTCCCAGTTTGGAACAGTCATAAGTAGCATTTCTGGGATGTTTTGTACATTAGCAGTACATTAACAATGTTAAGTTAAATATGTTGTATTATTTGGTGGAACGCATATAGAAACTATTGTGGTTAAACCGTGACTTGTATTGACGTGCCAGAGAATGACTCCCCTCCCTCGGACCCATTATGGGTATCGCTTCTCGGCCTTTTGGCCAAGATTAAGTGTAGTGTCTGGTTCCTACAAATGCAGAGCTTTGGGATGTTTTCTAGCTGTTATATCCTGAGGACTATGAACCTCACCTGTATAACATGTATGACTCAGACAACGGTGGTAACTTGAGTATTTATTGTTCTCTACTGTGGAGCCCCACGTTAGATCAAACATACAGAACAACATGGCCTCTTAAATACCCAGGATGCATAGCGTATACCCAGGATGCATAGCGTTAACAAAACCATAGCAACAGTGAATACATCACACTGGCAACCATTCACAAATGGGACATTCCCTTAGAGGCCAGTCAAGTACCAGACAGCACCCAGTGAACTGGGTAGCACAGAGTCCATGGCTTCCCAGTTGCATTTGTAGGAACCAGCTACTACACTTGACCAAGCCTGCCCAGTTCGCGGAGCACCCAGTGAACTGGGTAGGTTCGTCCAAGCCTGCCCAGTTCGCGGGCCACCTGCCCTGAGCACCCAGTGAACTGGGTAGGTTCGACCAAGCCTGCCCAGTTCGCGGGTCACCTGCCCTGCATGAAGAGGGCACAGAACATGAGATCTGGCATTAAATTAATTTTTAATTAAATGAATTAATCTTGCCATTTAGCAGACGCTTTTATCCAAAGCGATTTACAATTACGAATTACAGGGACATTCCCCCTGGAGTAATTGAGGGCTAAGTGCCTTACCCAAGGGCACACTAGTAGTGGTGTGGTTTCAGGCGGGATTTGAACTCACAACCTTCCGATCCCAAGTCCAACTCACTATCCACTGACTAGACCACCACTACCCCACATTACAGGTGACAAGCAGCTGTCAAAGTCCGCTTTGAAGAAACAGAAGAAGCGAGAGGCAAAAAAAGCAGCAAAAGAGGTAACCATGGCAGATGCCCCTGAGGCCCAGTCAGACACCTCCTCTGCCAGTAGTGCCCAAGCAGGGCCTACCTGTGGTGACCCGGAGACTACATGTAACCGGTTGGTCATTATTTCCAGTTTGCGGTAAATGTGATTTTGATGAGCAAATGCCTTCTTCCGCTACGATTGGAGACGGGTTACCACGTGACCGTGGGACGTATTGAATTTCCCAGTTTGGAACAGTCATAAGTAGCATTTCTGGGATGTTTTGTACATTAGCAGTACATTAACAATGTTAAGTTAAATATGTTGTATTATTTGGTGGAACGCATATAGAAACTATTGTGGTTAAACCGTGACTTGTATTGACGTGCCAGAGAATGACTCCCCTCCCTCGGACCCATTATGGGTATCGCTTCTCGGCCTTTTGGCCAAGATTAAGTGTAGTGTCTGGTTCCTACAAGCCCTGGTCAGCAGTATCACCATCACAAGGACCAGGAGAGGAGCAGCGCACAACACCAACAGGGAAGTTTACTGCACCTTCCACCACCTACACATGTACACAGCACTGACCCACTTCCTACCCTCACCAGAATATCACCACACACAACCCACAGCCGAACCAGCCGTCTCTGCCAGCACCACCAGCACCAGGATGACCAACACCACTGGGTCACAGGGAAGTACTGATCACCCGCCTGACACCAAAATGCACACTACACAAACCATGCACACCTCCCTTCTCTCACTCCTGTATCTTTTCAGGCACATGTCATATCCAGCTCTGACACCTACCCAGGCTTCCAGACCCAGGAGCAGAGACCGGCGGGAACCACCACGTCACCCCAGCACCAACCCCAGGTTCCAACTCAGCGACCCCAAACCCCCTGTTCCGGGCCCCCCCCCCCCAACTCCAGGCCCCCAGCTACAGGCCCAGTCCCCTACCCGCCAACCCCCAACCCCCAGCCCGGAACAAGCTGAGAAGAGCCAGGGAGCTTTTTCCCTGGATAAGCTGTGTACAGGTTTTTCGCCTCTGCTTGCCTGCCATGCGCCGAGCTCTCTGGGCCTCTCCTCAGGGGCCTCCGGTCGGCCTGCGTGCTCGATCTGCTCCGCCGCTGGGGCGCCTGGTCCGGCTAGCCTCGTGAAGGGCTACAGGAGTCTGAGCCTGGTGGGCTGGGCCGGATGCGCCGGTGGTGGGGCGGGTCGGGTGAGTCGGGTGTGTGGGGTCCCTCGGGGGAGGGAGGTGGGGGAGCCACGGCTTTGCACTGGTGGGCAAACTGGATAGTAGTCGCTCTACAACTAGAGGGCTGCAGGGGAATTTTTTCCCGGATGCACAGCGAACAGGTTTTTTACCCCTGCCTCCTACCGACACTGGAACCTGGACACTGAACACTGAACACTGAACATTACACTACACTGGACAATACACTGAACACTGAGCACTTTAGTTAGTTTAATGTTGGTTGTTGTTGAATGTAATGTCTTAAATGTCTGATTGTTTGATTAATTGATTGTATATACGGTGTTGTGTTTTTATAAAAACCAATAAAAAACACCTGGTTCCTACAAATGCAGAGCTTTGGGATGTTTTCTGGCTGTTATATCCTGAGGACTATGAACCTCACCTGTATAACATGTATGACTCAGACAACGGTGGTAACTTGAGTATTTATTGTTCTCTACTGTGGAGCCCCACGTTAGATCAAACATACAGAACAACATGGCCTCTTAAATACCCAGGATGCATAGCGTATACCCAGGATGCATAGCGTTAACAAAACCATAGCAACAGTGAATACATCACACTGGCAACCATTCACAAATGGGACATTCCCTTAGAGGCCAGTCAAGTACCAGACAGCACCCAGTGAACTGGGTAGCACAGAGTCCATGGCTTCCCAGTTGCATTTGTAGGAACCAGCTACTACACTTGACCAAGCCTGCCCAGTTCGCGGAGCACCCAGTGAACTGGGTAGGTTCGTCCAAGCCTGCCCAGTTCGCGGGCCACCTGCCCTGAGCACCCAGTGAACTGGGTAGGTTCGACCAAGCCTGCCCAGTTCGCGGGTCACCTGCCCTGCATGAAGAGGGCACAGAACATGAGATCTGGCATTAAATTAATTTTTAATTAAATTAATTAATCTTGCCATTTAGCAGACGCTTTTATCCAAAGCGATTTACAATTACGAATTACAGGGACATTCCCCCTGGAGTAATTGAGGGCTAAGTGCCTTACCCAAGGGCACACTAGTAGTGGTGTGGTTTCAGGCGGGATTTGAACTCACAACCTTCCGATCCCAAGTCCAACTCACTATCCACTGACTAGACCACCACTACCCCACATTACAGGTGACAAGCAGCTGTCAAAGTCCGCTTTGAAGAAACAGAAGAAGCGAGAGGCAAAAAAAGCAGCAAAAGAGGTAACCATGGCAGATGCCCCTGAGGCCCAGTCAGACACCTCCTCTGCCAGTAGTGCCCAAGCAGGGCCTACCTGTGGTGACCCGGAGACTACATGTAACCGGTTGGTCATTATTTCCAGTTTGCGGTAAATGTGATTTTGATGAGCAAATGCCTTCTTCCGCTACGATTGGAGACGGGTTACCACGTGACCGTGGGACGTATTGAATTTCCCAGTTTGGAACAGTCATAAGTAGCATTTCTGGGATGTTTTGTACATTAGCAGTACATTAACAATGTTAAGTTAAATATGTTGTATTATTTGGTGGAACGCATATAGAAACTATTGTGGTTAAACCGTGACTTGTATTGACGTGCCAGAGAATGACTCCCCTCCCTCGGACCCATTATGGGTATCGCTTCTCGGCCTTTTGGCCAAGATTAAGTGTAGTGTCTGGTTCCTACAAATGCAGAGCTTTGGGATGTTTTCTGGCTGTTATATCCTGAGGACTATGAACCTCACCTGTATAACATGTATGACTCAGACAACGGTGGTAACTTGAGTATTTATTGTTCTCTACTGTGGAGCCCCACGTTAGATCAAACATACAGAACAACATGGCCTCTTAAATACCCAGGATGCATAGCGTATACCCAGGATGCATAGCGTTAACAAAACCATAGCAACAGTGAATACATCACACTGGCAACCATTCACAAATGGGACATTCCCTTAGAGGCCAGTCAAGTACCAGACAGCACCCAGTGAACTGGGTAGCACAGAGTCCATGGCTTCCCAGTTGCATTTGTAGGAACCAGCTACTACACTTGACCAAGCCTGCCCAGTTCGCGGAGCACCCAGTGAACTGGGTAGGTTCGTCCAAGCCTGCCCAGTTCGCGGGCCACCTGCCCTGAGCACCCAGTGAACTGGGTAGGTTCGACCAAGCCTGCCCAGTTCGCGGGTCACCTGCCCTGCATGAAGAGGGCACAGAACATGAGATCTGGCATTAAATTAATTTTTAATTAAATTAATTAATCTTGCCATTTAGCAGACGCTTTTATCCAAAGCGATTTACAATTACGAATTACAGGGACATTCCCCCTGCAGTAATTGAGGGCTAAGTGCCTTACCCAAGGGCACACTAGTAGTGGTGTGGTTTCAGGCGGGATTTGAACTCACAACCTTCCGATCCCAAGTCCAACTCACTATCCACTGACTAGACCACCACTACCCCACATTACAGGTGACAAGCAGCTGTCAAAGTCCGCTTTGAAGAAACAGAAGGAGCGAGAGGCAAAAAAAGCAGCAAAAGAGGTAACCATGGCAGATGCCCCTGAGGCCCAGTCAGACACCTCCTCTGCCAGTAGTGCCCAAGCAGGGCCTACCTGTGGTGACCCGGAGACTACATGTAACCGGTTGGTCATTATTTCCAGTTTGCGGTAAATGTGATTTTGATGAGCAAATGCCTTCTTCCGCTACGATTGGAGACGGGTTACCACGTGACCGTGGGACGTATTGAATTTCCCAGTTTGGAACAGTCATAAGTAGCATTTCTGGGATGTTTTGTACATTAGCAGTACATTAACAATGTTAAGTTAAATATGTTGTATTATTTGGTGGAACGCATATAGAAACTATTGTGGTTAAACCGTGACTTGTATTGACGTGCCAGAGAATGACTCCCCTCCCTCGGACCCATTATGGGTATCGCTTCTCGGCCTTTTGGCCAAGATTAAGTGTAGTGTCTGGTTCCTACAAATGCAGAGCTTTGGGATGTTTTCTGGCTGTTATATCCTGAGGACTATGAACCTCACCTGTATAACATGTATGACTCAGACAACGGTGGTAACTTGAGTATTTATTGTTCTCTACTGTGGAGCCCCACGTTAGATCAAACATACAGAACAACATGGCCTCTTAAATACCCAGGATGCATAGCGTATACCCAGGATGCATAGCGTTAACAAAACCATAGCAACAGTGAATACATCACACTGGCAACCATTCACAAATGGGACATTCCCTTAGAGGCCAGTCAAGTACCAGACAGCACCCAGTGAACTGGGTAGCACAGAGTCCATGGCTTCCCAGTTGCATTTGTAGGAACCAGCTACTACACTTGACCAAGCCTGCCCAGTTCGCGGAGCACCCAGTGAACTGGGTAGGTTCGTCCAAGCCTGCCCAGTTCGCGGGCCACCTGCCCTGAGCACCCAGTGAACTGGGTAGGTTCGACCAAGCCTGCCCAGTTCGCGGGTCACCTGCCCTGCATGAAGAGGGCACAGAACATGAGATCTGGCATTAAATTAATTTTTAATTAAATTAATTAATCTTGCCATTTAGCAGACGCTTTTATCCAAAGCGATTTACAATTACGAATTACAGGGACATTCCCCCTGGAGTAATTGAGGGCTAAGTGCCTTACCCAAGGGCACACTAGTAGTGGTGTGGTTTCAGGCGGGATTTGAACTCACAACCTTCCGATCCCAAGTCCAACTCACTATCCACTGACTAGACCACCACTACCCCACATTACAGGTGACAAGCAGCTGTCAAAGTCCGCTTTGAAGAAACAGAAGGAGCGATGGCAAAAAAAGCAGCAAAAGAGGTAACCATGGCAGATGCCCCTGAGGCCCAGTCAGACACCTCCTCTGCCAGTAGTGCCCAAGCAGGGCCTACCTGTGGTGACCCGGAGACTACATGTAACCGGTTGGTCATTATTTCCAGTTTGCGGTAAATGTGATTTTGATGAGCAAATGCCTTCTTCCGCTACGATTGGAGACGGGTTACCACGTGACCGTGGGACGTATTGAATTTCCCAGTTTGGAACAGTCATAAGTAGCATTTCTGGGATGTTTTGTACATTAGCAGTACATTAACAATGTTAAGTTAAATATGTTGTATTATTTGGTGGAACGCATATAGAAACTATTGTGGTTAAACCGTGACTTGTATTGACGTGCCAGAGAATGACTCCCCTCCCTCGGACCCATTATGGGTATCGCTTCTCGGCCTTTTGGCCAAGATTAAGTGTAGTGTCTGGTTCCTACAAATGCAGAGCTTTGGGATGTTTTCTGGCTGTTATATCCTGAGGACTATGAACCTCACCTGTATAACATGTATGACTCAGACAACGGTGGTAACTTGAGTATTTATTGTTCTCTACTGTGGAGCCCCACGTTAGATCAAACATACAGAACAACATGGCCTCTTAAATACCCAGGATGCATAGCGTATACCCAGGATGCATAGCGTTAACAAAACCATAGCAACAGTGAATACATCACACTGGCAACCATTCACAAATGGGACATTCCCTTAGAGGCCAGTCAAGTACCAGACAGCACCCAGTGAACTGGGTAGCACAGAGTCCATGGCTTCCCAGTTGCATTTGTAGGAACCAGCTACTACACTTGACCAAGCCTGCCCAGTTCGCGGAGCACCCAGTGAACTGGGTAGGTTCGTCCAAGCCTGCCCAGTTCGCGGGCCACCTGCCCTGAGCACCCAGTGAACTGGGTAGGTTCGACCAAGCCTGCCCAGTTCGCGGGTCACCTGCCCTGCATGAAGAGGGCACAGAACATGAGATCTGGCATTAAATTAATTTTTAATTAAATTAATTAATCTTGCCATTTAGCAGACGCTTTTATCCAAAGCGATTTACAATTACGAATTACAGGGACATTCCCCCTGGAGTAATTGAGGGCTAAGTGCCTTACCCAAGGGCACACTAGTAGTGGTGTGGTTTCAGGCGGGATTTGAACTCACAACCTTCCGATCCCAAGTCCAACTCACTATCCACTGACTAGACCACCACTACCCCACATTACAGGTGACAAGCAGCTGTCAAAGTCCGCTTTGAAGAAACAGAAGGAGCGAGAGGCAAAAAAAGCAGCAAAAGAGGTAACCATGGCAGATGCCCCTGAGGCCCAGTCAGACACCTCCTCTGCCAGTAGTGCCCAAGCAGGGCCTACCTGTGGTGACCCGGAGACTACATGTAACCGGTTGGTCATTATTTCCAGTTTGCGGTAAATGTGATTTTGATGAGCAAATGCCTTCTTCCGCTACGATTGGAGACGGGTTACCACGTGACCGTGGGACGTATTGAATTTCCCAGTTTGGAACAGTCATAAGTAGCATTTCTGGGATGTTTTGTACATTAGCAGTACATTAACAATGTTAAGTTAAATATGTTGTATTATTTGGTGGAACGCATATAGAAACTATTGTGGTTAAACCGTGACTTGTATTGACGTGCCAGAGAATGACTCCCCTCCCTCGGACCCATTATGGGTATCGCTTCTCGGCCTTTTGGCCAAGATTAAGTGTAGTGTCTGGTTCCTACAAATGCAGAGCTTTGGGATGTTTTCTGGCTGTTATATCCTGAGGACTATGAACCTCACCTGTATAACATGTATGACTCAGACAACGGTGGTAACTTGAGTATTTATTGTTCTCTACTGTGGAGCCCCACGTTAGATCAAACATACAGAACAACATGGCCTCTTAAATACCCAGGATGCATAGCGTATACCCAGGATGCATAGCGTTAACAAAACCATAGCAACAGTGAATACATCACACTGGCAACCATTCACAAATGGGACATTCCCTTAGAGGCCAGTCAAGTACCAGACAGCACCCAGTGAACTGGGTAGCACAGAGTCCATGGCTTCCCAGTTGCATTTGTAGGAACCAGCTACTACACTTGACCAAGCCTGCCCAGTTCGCGGAGCACCCAGTGAACTGGGTAGGTTCGTCCAAGCCTGCCCAGTTCGCGGGCCACCTGCCCTGAGCACCCAGTGAACTGGGTAGGTTCGACCAAGCCTGCCCAGTTCGCGGGTCACCTGCCCTGCATGAAGAGGGCACAGAACATGAGATCTGGCATTAAATTAATTTTTAATTAAATTAATTAATCTTGCCATTTAGCAGACGCTTTTATCCAAAGCGATTTACAATTACGAATTACAGGGACATTCCCCCTGGAGTAATTGAGGGCTAAGTGCCTTACCCAAGGGCACACTAGTAGTGGTGTGGTTTCAGGCGGGATTTGAACTCACAACCTTCCGATCCCAAGTCCAACTCACTATCCACTGACTAGACCACCACTACCCCACATTACAGGTGACAAGCAGCTGTCAAAGTCCGCTTTGAAGAAACAGAAGAAGCGAGAGGCAAAAAAAGCAGCAAAAGAGGTAACCATGGCAGATGCCCCTGAGGCCCAGTCAGACACCTCCTCTGCCAGTAGTGCCCAAGCAGGGCCTACCTGTGGTGACCCGGAGACTACATGTAACCGGTTGGTCATTATTTCCAGTTTGCGGTAAATGTGATTTTGATGAGCAAATGCCTTCTTCCGCTACGATTGGAGACGGGTTACCACGTGACCGTGGGACGTATTGAATTTCCCAGTTTGGAACAGTCATAAGTAGCATTTCTGGGATGTTTTGTACATTAGCAGTACATTAACAATGTTAAGTTAAATATGTTGTATTATTTGGTGGAACGCATATAGAAACTATTGTGGTTAAACCGTGACTTGTATTGACGTGCCAGAGAATGACTCCCCTCCCTCGGACCCATTATGGGTATCGCTTCTCGGCCTTTTGGCCAAGATTAAGTGTAGTGTCTGGTTCCTACAAATGCAGAGCTTTGGGATGTTTTCTGGCTGTTATAGCCTGAGGACTATGAACCTCACCTGTATAACATGTATGACTCAGACAACGGTGGTAACTTGAGTATTTATTGTTCTCTACTGTGGAGCCCCACGTTAGATCAAACATACAGAACAACATGGCCTCTTAAATACCCAGGATGCATAGCGTATACCCAGGATGCATAGCGTTAACAAAACCATAGCAACAGTGAATACATCACACTGGCAACCATTCACAAATGGGACATTCCCTTAGAGGCCAGTCAAGTACCAGACAGCACCCAGTGAACTGGGTAGCACAGAGTCCATGGCTTCCCAGTTGCATTTGTAGGAACCAGCTACTACACTTGACCAAGCCTGCCCAGTTCGCGGAGCACCCAGTGAACTGGGTAGGTTCGTCCAAGCCTGCCCAGTTCGCGGGCCACCTGCCCTGAGCACCCAGTGAACTGGGTAGGTTCGACCAAGCCTGCCCAGTTCGCGGGTCACCTGCCCTGCATGAAGAGGGCACAGAACATGAGATCTGGCATTAAATTAATTTTTAATTAAATTAATTAATCTTGCCATTTAGCAGACGCTTTTATCCAAAGCGATTTACAATTACGAATTACAGGGACATTCCCCCTGGAGTAATTGAGGGCTAAGTGCCTTACCCAAGGGCACACTAGTAGTGGTGTGGTTTCAGGCGGGATTTGAACTCACAACCTTCCGATCCCAAGTCCAACTCACTATCCACTGACTAGACCACCACTACCCCACATTACAGGTGACAAGCAGCTGTCAAAGTCCGCTTTGAAGAAACAGAAGAAGCGAGAGGCAAAAAAAGCAGCAAAAGAGGTAACCATGGCAGATGCCCCTGAGGCCCAGTCAGACACCTCCTCTGCCAGTAGTGCCCAAGCAGGGCCTACCTGTGGTGACCCGGAGACTACATGTAACCGGTTGGTCATTATTTCCAGTTTGCGGTAAATGTGATTTTGATGAGCAAATGCCTTCTTCCGCTACGATTGGAGACGGGTTACCACGTGACCGTGGGACGTATTGAATTTCCCAGTTTGGAACAGTCATAAGTAGCATTTCTGGGATGTTTTGTACATTAGCAGTACATTAACAATGTTAAGTTAAATATGTTGTATTATTTGGTGGAACGCATATAGAAACTATTGTGGTTAAACCGTGACTTGTATTGACGTGCCAGAGAATGACTCCCCTCCCTCGGACCCATTATGGGTATCGCTTCTCGGCCTTTTGGCCAAGATTAAGTGTAGTGTCTGGTTCCTACAAATGCAGAGCTTTGGGATGTTTTCTAGCTGTTATATCCTGAGGACTATGAACCTCACCTGTATAACATGTATGACTCAGACAACGGTGGTAACTTGAGTATTTATTGTTCTCTACTGTGGAGCCCCACGTTAGATCAAACATACAGAACAACATGGCCTCTTAAATACCCAGGATGCATAGCGTATACCCAGGATGCATAGCGTTAACAAAACCATAGCAACAGTGAATACATCACACTGGCAACCATTCACAAATGGGACATTCCCTTAGAGGCCAGTCAAGTACCAGACAGCACCCAGTGAACTGGGTAGCACAGAGTCCATGGCTTCCCAGTTGCATTTGTAGGAACCAGCTACTACACTTGACCAAGCCTGCCCAGTTCGCGGAGCACCCAGTGAACTGGGTAGGTTCGTCCAAGCCTGCCCAGTTCGCGGGCCACCTGCCCTGAGCACCCAGTGAACTGGGTAGGTTCGACCAAGCCTGCCCAGTTCGCGGGTCACCTGCCCTGCATGAAGAGGGCACAGAACATGAGATCTGGCATTAAATTAATTTTTAATTAAATGAATTAATCTTGCCATTTAGCAGACGCTTTTATCCAAAGCGATTTACAATTACGAATTACAGGGACATTCCCCCTGGAGTAATTGAGGGCTAAGTGCCTTACCCAAGGGCACACTAGTAGTGGTGTGGTTTCAGGCGGGATTTGAACTCACAACCTTCCGATCCCAAGTCCAACTCACTATCCACTGACTAGACCACCACTACCCCACATTACAGGTGACAAGCAGCTGTCAAAGTCCGCTTTGAAGAAACAGAAGAAGCGAGAGGCAAAAAAAGCAGCAAAAGAGGTAACCATGGCAGATGCCCCTGAGGCCCAGTCAGACACCTCCTCTGCCAGTAGTGCCCAAGCAGGGCCTACCTGTGGTGACCCGGAGACTACATGTAACCGGTTGGTCATTATTTCCAGTTTGCGGTAAATGTGATTTTGATGAGCAAATGCCTTCTTCCGCTACGATTGGAGACGGGTTACCACGTGACCGTGGGACGTATTGAATTTCCCAGTTTGGAACAGTCATAAGTAGCATTTCTGGGATGTTTTGTACATTAGCAGTACATTAACAATGTTAAGTTAAATATGTTGTATTATTTGGTGGAACGCATATAGAAACTATTGTGGTTAAACCGTGACTTGTATTGACGTGCCAGAGAATGACTCCCCTCCCTCGGACCCATTATGGGTATCGCTTCTCGGCCTTTTGGCCAAGATTAAGTGTAGTGTCTGGTTCCTACAAATGCAGAGCTTTGGGATGTTTTCTGGCTGTTATATCCTGAGGACTATGAACCTCACCTGTATAACATGTATGACTCAGACAACGGTGGTAACTTGAGTATTTATTGTTCTCTACTGTGGAGCCCCACGTTAGATCAAACATACAGAACAACATGGCCTCTTAAATACCCAGGATGCATAGCGTATACCCAGGATGCATAGCGTTAACAAAACCATAGCAACAGTGAATACATCACACTGGCAACCATTCACAAATGGGACATTCCCTTAGAGGCCAGTCAAGTACCAGACAGCACCCAGTGAACTGGGTAGCACAGAGTCCATGGCTTCCCAGTTGCATTTGTAGGAACCAGCTACTACACTTGACCAAGCCTGCCCAGTTCGCGGAGCACCCAGTGAACTGGGTAGGTTCGTCCAAGCCTGCCCAGTTCGCGGGCCACCTGCCCTGAGCACCCAGTGAACTGGGTAGGTTCGACCAAGCCTGCCCAGTTCGCGGGTCACCTGCCCTGCATGAAGAGGGCACAGAACATGAGATCTGGCATTAAATTAATTTTTAATTAAATTAATTAATCTTGCCATTTAGCAGACGCTTTTATCCAAAGCGATTTACAATTACGAATTACAGGGACATTCCCCCTGGAGTAATTGAGGGCTAAGTGCCTTACCCAAGGGCACACTAGTAGTGGTGTGGTTTCAGGCGGGATTTGAACTCACAACCTTCCGATCCCAAGTCCAACTCACTATCCACTGACTAGACCACCACTACCCCACATTACAGGTGACAAGCAGCTGTCAAAGTCCGCTTTGAAGAAACAGAAGAAGCGAGAGGCAAAAAAAGCAGCAAAAGAGGTAACCATGGCAGATGCCCCTGAGGCCCAGTCAGACACCTCCTCTGCCAGTAGTGCCCAAGCAGGGCCTACCTGTGGTGACCCGGAGACTACATGTAACCGGTTGGTCATTATTTCCAGTTTGCGGTAAATGTGATTTTGATGAGCAAATGCCTTCTTCCGCTACGATTGGAGACGGGTTACCACGTGACCGTGGGACGTATTGAATTTCCCAGTTTGGAACAGTCATAAGTAGCATTTCTGGGATGTTTTGTACATTAGCAGTACATTAACAATGTTAAGTTAAATATGTTGTATTATTTGGTGGAACGCATATAGAAACTATTGTGGTTAAACCGTGACTTGTATTGACGTGCCAGAGAATGACTCCCCTCCCTCGGACCCATTATGGGTATCGCTTCTCGGCCTTTTGGCCAAGATTAAGTGTAGTGTCTGGTTCCTACAAATGCAGAGCTTTGGGATGTTTTCTGGCTGTTATATCCTGAGGACTATGAACCTCACCTGTATAACATGTATGACTCAGACAACGGTGGTAACTTGAGTATTTATTGTTCTCTACTGTGGAGCCCCACGTTAGATCAAACATACAGAACAACATGGCCTCTTAAATACCCAGGATGCATAGCGTATACCCAGGATGCATAGCGTTAACAAAACCATAGCAACAGTGAATACATCACACTGGCAACCATTCACAAATGGGACATTCCCTTAGAGGCCAGTCAAGTACCAGACAGCACCCAGTGAACTGGGTAGCACAGAGTCCATGGCTTCCCAGTTGCATTTGTAGGAACCAGCTACTACACTTGACCAAGCCTGCCCAGTTCGCGGAGCACCCAGTGAACTGGGTAGGTTCGTCCAAGCCTGCCCAGTTCGCGGGCCACCTGCCCTGAGCACCCAGTGAACTGGGTAGGTTCGACCAAGCCTGCCCAGTTCGCGGGTCACCTGCCCTGCATGAAGAGGGCACAGAACATGAGATCTGGCATTAAATTAATTTTTAATTAAATTAATTAATCTTGCCATTTAGCAGACGCTTTTATCCAAAGCGATTTACAATTACGAATTACAGGGACATTCCCCCTGCAGTAATTGAGGGCTAAGTGCCTTACCCAAGGGCACACTAGTAGTGGTGTGGTTTCAGGCGGGATTTGAACTCACAACCTTCCGATCCCAAGTCCAACTCACTATCCACTGACTAGACCACCACTACCCCACATTACAGGTGACAAGCAGCTGTCAAAGTCCGCTTTGAAGAAACAGAAGGAGCGAGAGGCAAAAAAAGCAGCAAAAGAGGTAACCATGGCAGATGCCCCTGAGGCCCAGTCAGACACCTCCTCTGCCAGTAGTGCCCAAGCAGGGCCTACCTGTGGTGACCCGGAGACTACATGTAACCGGTTGGTCATTATTTCCAGTTTGCGGTAAATGTGATTTTGATGAGCAAATGCCTTCTTCCGCTACGATTGGAGACGGGTTACCACGTGACCGTGGGACGTATTGAATTTCCCAGTTTGGAACAGTCATAAGTAGCATTTCTGGGATGTTTTGTACATTAGCAGTACATTAACAATGTTAAGTTAAATATGTTGTATTATTTGGTGGAACGCATATAGAAACTATTGTGGTTAAACCGTGACTTGTATTGACGTGCCAGAGAATGACTCCCCTCCCTCGGACCCATTATGGGTATCGCTTCTCGGCCTTTTGGCCAAGATTAAGTGTAGTGTCTGGTTCCTACAAATGCAGAGCTTTGGGATGTTTTCTGGCTGTTATATCCTGAGGACTATGAACCTCACCTGTATAACATGTATGACTCAGACAACGGTGGTAACTTGAGTATTTATTGTTCTCTACTGTGGAGCCCCACGTTAGATCAAACATACAGAACAACATGGCCTCTTAAATACCCAGGATGCATAGCGTATACCCAGGATGCATAGCGTTAACAAAACCATAGCAACAGTGAATACATCACACTGGCAACCATTCACAAATGGGACATTCCCTTAGAGGCCAGTCAAGTACCAGACAGCACCCAGTGAACTGGGTAGCACAGAGTCCATGGCTTCCCAGTTGCATTTGTAGGAACCAGCTACTACACTTGACCAAGCCTGCCCAGTTCGCGGAGCACCCAGTGAACTGGGTAGGTTCGTCCAAGCCTGCCCAGTTCGCGGGCCACCTGCCCTGAGCACCCAGTGAACTGGGTAGGTTCGACCAAGCCTGCCCAGTTCGCGGGTCACCTGCCCTGCATGAAGAGGGCACAGAACATGAGATCTGGCATTAAATTAATTTTTAATTAAATTAATTAATCTTGCCATTTAGCAGACGCTTTTATCCAAAGCGATTTACAATTACGAATTACAGGGACATTCCCCCTGGAGTAATTGAGGGCTAAGTGCCTTACCCAAGGGCACACTAGTAGTGGTGTGGTTTCAGGCGGGATTTGAACTCACAACCTTCCGATCCCAAGTCCAACTCACTATCCACTGACTAGACCACCACTACCCCACATTACAGGTGACAAGCAGCTGTCAAAGTCCGCTTTGAAGAAACAGAAGGAGCGATGGCAAAAAAAGCAGCAAAAGAGGTAACCATGGCAGATGCCCCTGAGGCCCAGTCAGACACCTCCTCTGCCAGTAGTGCCCAAGCAGGGCCTACCTGTGGTGACCCGGAGACTACATGTAACCGGTTGGTCATTATTTCCAGTTTGCGGTAAATGTGATTTTGATGAGCAAATGCCTTCTTCCGCTACGATTGGAGACGGGTTACCACGTGACCGTGGGACGTATTGAATTTCCCAGTTTGGAACAGTCATAAGTAGCATTTCTGGGATGTTTTGTACATTAGCAGTACATTAACAATGTTAAGTTAAATATGTTGTATTATTTGGTGGAACGCATATAGAAACTATTGTGGTTAAACCGTGACTTGTATTGACGTGCCAGAGAATGACTCCCCTCCCTCGGACCCATTATGGGTATCGCTTCTCGGCCTTTTGGCCAAGATTAAGTGTAGTGTCTGGTTCCTACAAATGCAGAGCTTTGGGATGTTTTCTGGCTGTTATATCCTGAGGACTATGAACCTCACCTGTATAACATGTATGACTCAGACAACGGTGGTAACTTGAGTATTTATTGTTCTCTACTGTGGAGCCCCACGTTAGATCAAACATACAGAACAACATGGCCTCTTAAATACCCAGGATGCATAGCGTATACCCAGGATGCATAGCGTTAACAAAACCATAGCAACAGTGAATACATCACACTGGCAACCATTCACAAATGGGACATTCCCTTAGAGGCCAGTCAAGTACCAGACAGCACCCAGTGAACTGGGTAGCACAGAGTCCATGGCTTCCCAGTTGCATTTGTAGGAACCAGCTACTACACTTGACCAAGCCTGCCCAGTTCGCGGAGCACCCAGTGAACTGGGTAGGTTCGTCCAAGCCTGCCCAGTTCGCGGGCCACCTGCCCTGAGCACCCAGTGAACTGGGTAGGTTCGACCAAGCCTGCCCAGTTCGCGGGTCACCTGCCCTGCATGAAGAGGGCACAGAACATGAGATCTGGCATTAAATTAATTTTTAATTAAATTAATTAATCTTGCCATTTAGCAGACGCTTTTATCCAAAGCGATTTACAATTACGAATTACAGGGACATTCCCCCTGGAGTAATTGAGGGCTAAGTGCCTTACCCAAGGGCACACTAGTAGTGGTGTGGTTTCAGGCGGGATTTGAACTCACAACCTTCCGATCCCAAGTCCAACTCACTATCCACTGACTAGACCACCACTACCCCACATTACAGGTGACAAGCAGCTGTCAAAGTCCGCTTTGAAGAAACAGAAGGAGCGAGAGGCAAAAAAAGCAGCAAAAGAGGTAACCATGGCAGATGCCCCTGAGGCCCAGTCAGACACCTCCTCTGCCAGTAGTGCCCAAGCAGGGCCTACCTGTGGTGACCCGGAGACTACATGTAACCGGTTGGTCATTATTTCCAGTTTGCGGTAAATGTGATTTTGATGAGCAAATGCCTTCTTCCGCTACGATTGGAGACGGGTTACCACGTGACCGTGGGACGTATTGAATTTCCCAGTTTGGAACAGTCATAAGTAGCATTTCTGGGATGTTTTGTACATTAGCAGTACATTAACAATGTTAAGTTAAATATGTTGTATTATTTGGTGGAACGCATATAGAAACTATTGTGGTTAAACCGTGACTTGTATTGACGTGCCAGAGAATGACTCCCCTCCCTCGGACCCATTATGGGTATCGCTTCTCGGCCTTTTGGCCAAGATTAAGTGTAGTGTCTGGTTCCTACAAATGCAGAGCTTTGGGATGTTTTCTGGCTGTTATATCCTGAGGACTATGAACCTCACCTGTATAACATGTATGACTCAGACAACGGTGGTAACTTGAGTATTTATTGTTCTCTACTGTGGAGCCCCACGTTAGATCAAACATACAGAACAACATGGCCTCTTAAATACCCAGGATGCATAGCGTATACCCAGGATGCATAGCGTTAACAAAACCATAGCAACAGTGAATACATCACACTGGCAACCATTCACAAATGGGACATTCCCTTAGAGGCCAGTCAAGTACCAGACAGCACCCAGTGAACTGGGTAGCACAGAGTCCATGGCTTCCCAGTTGCATTTGTAGGAACCAGCTACTACACTTGACCAAGCCTGCCCAGTTCGCGGAGCACCCAGTGAACTGGGTAGGTTCGTCCAAGCCTGCCCAGTTCGCGGGCCACCTGCCCTGAGCACCCAGTGAACTGGGTAGGTTCGACCAAGCCTGCCCAGTTCGCGGGTCACCTGCCCTGCATGAAGAGGGCACAGAACATGAGATCTGGCATTAAATTAATTTTTAATTAAATTAATTAATCTTGCCATTTAGCAGACGCTTTTATCCAAAGCGATTTACAATTACGAATTACAGGGACATTCCCCCTGGAGTAATTGAGGGCTAAGTGCCTTACCCAAGGGCACACTAGTAGTGGTGTGGTTTCAGGCGGGATTTGAACTCACAACCTTCCGATCCCAAGTCCAACTCACTATCCACTGACTAGACCACCACTACCCCACATTACAGGTGACAAGCAGCTGTCAAAGTCCGCTTTGAAGAAACAGAAGGAGCGAGAGGCAAAAAAAGCAGCAAAAGAGGTAACCATGGCAGATGCCCCTGAGGCCCAGTCAGACACCTCCTCTGCCAGTAGTGCCCAAGCAGGGCCTACCTGTGGTGACCCGGAGACTACATGTAACCGGTTGGTCATTATTTCCAGTTTGCGGTAAATGTGATTTTGATGAGCAAATGCCTTCTTCCGCTACGATTGGAGACGGGTTACCACGTGACCGTGGGACGTATTGAATTTCCCAGTTTGGAACAGTCATAAGTAGCATTTCTGGGATGTTTTGTACATTAGCAGTACATTAACAATGTTAAGTTAAATATGTTGTATTATTTGGTGGAACGCATATAGAAACTATTGTGGTTAAACCGTGACTTGTATTGACGTGCCAGAGAATGACTCCCCTCCCTCGGACCCATTATGGGTATCGCTTCTCGGCCTTTTGGCCAAGATTAAGTGTAGTGTCTGGTTCCTACAAATGCAGAGCTTTGGGATGTTTTCTGGCTGTTATATCCTGAGGACTATGAACCTCACCTGTATAACATGTATGACTCAGACAACGGTGGTAACTTGAGTATTTATTGTTCTCTACTGTGGAGCCCCACGTTAGATCAAACATACAGAACAACATGGCCTCTTAAATACCCAGGATGCATAGCGTATACCCAGGATGCATAGCGTTAACAAAACCATAGCAACAGTGAATACATCACACTGGCAACCATTCACAAATGGGACATTCCCTTAGAGGCCAGTCAAGTACCAGACAGCACCCAGTGAACTGGGTAGCACAGAGTCCATGGCTTCCCAGTTGCATTTGTAGGAACCAGCTACTACACTTGACCAAGCCTGCCCAGTTCGCGGAGCACCCAGTGAACTGGGTAGGTTCGTCCAAGCCTGCCCAGTTCGCGGGCCACCTGCCCTGAGCACCCAGTGAACTGGGTAGGTTCGACCAAGCCTGCCCAGTTCGCGGGTCACCTGCCCTGCATGAAGAGGGCACAGAACATGAGATCTGGCATTAAATTAATTTTTAATTAAATTAATTAATCTTGCCATTTAGCAGACGCTTTTATCCAAAGCGATTTACAATTACGAATTACAGGGACATTCCCCCTGGAGTAATTGAGGGCTAAGTGCCTTACCCAAGGGCACACTAGTAGTGGTGTGGTTTCAGGCGGGATTTGAACTCACAACCTTCCGATCCCAAGTCCAACTCACTATCCACTGACTAGACCACCACTACCCCACATTACAGGTGACAAGCAGCTGTCAAAGTCCGCTTTGAAGAAACAGAAGAAGCGAGAGGCAAAAAAAGCAGCAAAAGAGGTAACCATGGCAGATGCCCCTGAGGCCCAGTCAGACACCTCCTCTGCCAGTAGTGCCCAAGCAGGGCCTACCTGTGGTGACCCGGAGACTACATGTAACCGGTTGGTCATTATTTCCAGTTTGCGGTAAATGTGATTTTGATGAGCAAATGCCTTCTTCCGCTACGATTGGAGACGGGTTACCACGTGACCGTGGGACGTATTGAATTTCCCAGTTTGGAACAGTCATAAGTAGCATTTCTGGGATGTTTTGTACATTAGCAGTACATTAACAATGTTAAGTTAAATATGTTGTATTATTTGGTGGAACGCATATAGAAACTATTGTGGTTAAACCGTGACTTGTATTGACGTGCCAGAGAATGACTCCCCTCCCTCGGACCCATTATGGGTATCGCTTCTCGGCCTTTTGGCCAAGATTAAGTGTAGTGTCTGGTTCCTACAAATGCAGAGCTTTGGGATGTTTTCTGGCTGTTATAGCCTGAGGACTATGAACCTCACCTGTATAACATGTATGACTCAGACAACGGTGGTAACTTGAGTATTTATTGTTCTCTACTGTGGAGCCCCACGTTAGATCAAACATACAGAACAACATGGCCTCTTAAATACCCAGGATGCATAGCGTATACCCAGGATGCATAGCGTTAACAAAACCATAGCAACAGTGAATACATCACACTGGCAACCATTCACAAATGGGACATTCCCTTAGAGGCCAGTCAAGTACCAGACAGCACCCAGTGAACTGGGTAGCACAGAGTCCATGGCTTCCCAGTTGCATTTGTAGGAACCAGCTACTACACTTGACCAAGCCTGCCCAGTTCGCGGAGCACCCAGTGAACTGGGTAGGTTCGTCCAAGCCTGCCCAGTTCGCGGGCCACCTGCCCTGAGCACCCAGTGAACTGGGTAGGTTCGACCAAGCCTGCCCAGTTCGCGGGTCACCTGCCCTGCATGAAGAGGGCACAGAACATGAGATCTGGCATTAAATTAATTTTTAATTAAATTAATTAATCTTGCCATTTAGCAGACGCTTTTATCCAAAGCGATTTACAATTACGAATTACAGGGACATTCCCCCTGGAGTAATTGAGGGCTAAGTGCCTTACCCAAGGGCACACTAGTAGTGGTGTGGTTTCAGGCGGGATTTGAACTCACAACCTTCCGATCCCAAGTCCAACTCACTATCCACTGACTAGACCACCACTACCCCACATTACAGGTGACAAGCAGCTGTCAAAGTCCGCTTTGAAGAAACAGAAGAAGCGAGAGGCAAAAAAAGCAGCAAAAGAGGTAACCATGGCAGATGCCCCTGAGGCCCAGTCAGACACCTCCTCTGCCAGTAGTGCCCAAGCAGGGCCTACCTGTGGTGACCCGGAGACTACATGTAACCGGTTGGTCATTATTTCCAGTTTGCGGTAAATGTGATTTTGATGAGCAAATGCCTTCTTCCGCTACGATTGGAGACGGGTTACCACGTGACCGTGGGACGTATTGAATTTCCCAGTTTGGAACAGTCATAAGTAGCATTTCTGGGATGTTTTGTACATTAGCAGTACATTAACAATGTTAAGTTAAATATGTTGTATTATTTGGTGGAACGCATATAGAAACTATTGTGGTTAAACCGTGACTTGTATTGACGTGCCAGAGAATGACTCCCCTCCCTCGGACCCATTATGGGTATCGCTTCTCGGCCTTTTGGCCAAGATTAAGTGTAGTGTCTGGTTCCTACAAATGCAGAGCTTTGGGATGTTTTCTGGCTGTTATAGCCTGAGGACTATGAACCTCACCTGTATAACATGTATGACTCAGACAACGGTGGTAACTTGAGTATTTATTGTTCTCTACTGTGGAGCCCCACGTTAGATCAAACATACAGAACAACATGGCCTCTTAAATACCCAGGATGCATAGCGTTAACAAAACCATAGCAACAGTGAATACATCACACTGGCAACCATTCACAAATGGGACATTCCCTTAGAGGCCAGTCAAGTACCAGACAGCACCCAGTGAACTGGGTAGCACAGAGTCCATGGCTTCCCAGTTGCATTTGTAGGAACCAGCTACTACACTTGACCAAGCCTGCCCAGTTCGCGGAGCACCCAGTGAACTGGGTAGGTTCGTCCAAGCCTGCCCAGTTCGCGGGCCACCTGCCCTGAGCACCCAGTGAACTGGGTAGGTTCGACCAAGCCTGCCCAGTTCGCGGGTCACCTGCCCTGCATGAAGAGGGCACAGAACATGAGATCTGGCATTAAATTAATTTTTAATTAAATTAATTAATCTTGCCATTTAGCAGACGCTTTTATCCAAAGCGATTTACAATTACGAATTACAGGGACATTCCCCCTGGAGTAATTGAGGGCTAAGTGCCTTACCCAAGGGCACACTAGTAGTGGTGTGGTTTCAGGCGGGATTTGAACTCACAACCTTCCGATCCCAAGTCCAACTCACTATCCACTGACTAGACCACCACTACCCCACATTACAGGTGACAAGCAGCTGTCAAAGTCCGCTTTGAAGAAACAGAAGAAGCGAGAGGCAAAAAAAGCAGCAAAAGAGGTAACCATGGCAGATGCCCCTGAGGCCCAGTCAGACACCTCCTCTGCCAGTAGTGCCCAAGCAGGGCCTACCTGTGGTGACCCGGAGACTACATGTAACCGGTTGGTCATTATTTCCAGTTTGCGGTAAATGTGATTTTGATGAGCAAATGCCTTCTTCCGCTACGATTGGAGACGGGTTACCACGTGACCGTGGGACGTATTGAATTTCCCAGTTTGGAACAGTCATAAGTAGCATTTCTGGGATGTTTTGTACATTAGCAGTACATTAACAATGTTAAGTTAAATATGTTGTATTATTTGGTGGAACGCATATAGAAACTATTGTGGTTAAACCGTGACTTGTATTGACGTGCCAGAGAATGACTCCCCTCCCTCGGACCCATTATGGGTATCGCTTCTCGGCCTTTTGGCCAAGATTAAGTGTAGTGTCTGGTTCCTACAAATGCAGAGCTTTGGGATGTTTTCTAGCTGTTATATCCTGAGGACTATGAACCTCACCTGTATAACATGTATGACTCAGACAACGGTGGTAACTTGAGTATTTATTGTTCTCTACTGTGGAGCCCCACGTTAGATCAAACATACAGAACAACATGGCCTCTTAAATACCCAGGATGCATAGCGTATACCCAGGATGCATAGCGTTAACAAAACCATAGCAACAGTGAATACATCACACTGGCAACCATTCACAAATGGGACATTCCCTTAGAGGCCAGTCAAGTACCAGACAGCACCCAGTGAACTGGGTAGCACAGAGTCCATGGCTTCCCAGTTGCATTTGTAGGAACCAGCTACTACACTTGACCAAGCCTGCCCAGTTCGCGGAGCACCCAGTGAACTGGGTAGGTTCGTCCAAGCCTGCCCAGTTCGCGGGCCACCTGCCCTGAGCACCCAGTGAACTGGGTAGGTTCGACCAAGCCTGCCCAGTTCGCGGGTCACCTGCCCTGCATGAAGAGGGCACAGAACATGAGATCTGGCATTAAATTAATTTTTAATTAAATGAATTAATCTTGCCATTTAGCAGACGCTTTTATCCAAAGCGATTTACAATTACGAATTACAGGGACATTCCCCCTGGAGTAATTGAGGGCTAAGTGCCTTACCCAAGGGCACACTAGTAGTGGTGTGGTTTCAGGCGGGATTTGAACTCACAACCTTCCGATCCCAAGTCCAACTCACTATCCACTGACTAGACCACCACTACCCCACATTACAGGTGACAAGCAGCTGTCAAAGTCCGCTTTGAAGAAACAGAAGAAGCGAGAGGCAAAAAAAGCAGCAAAAGAGGTAACCATGGCAGATGCCCCTGAGGCCCAGTCAGACACCTCCTCTGCCAGTAGTGCCCAAGCAGGGCCTACCTGTGGTGACCCGGAGACTACATGTAACCGGTTGGTCATTATTTCCAGTTTGCGGTAAATGTGATTTTGATGAGCAAATGCCTTCTTCCGCTACGATTGGAGACGGGTTACCACGTGACCGTGGGACGTATTGAATTTCCCAGTTTGGAACAGTCATAAGTAGCATTTCTGGGATGTTTTGTACATTAGCAGTACATTAACAATGTTAAGTTAAATATGTTGTATTATTTGGTGGAACGCATATAGAAACTATTGTGGTTAAACCGTGACTTGTATTGACGTGCCAGAGAATGACTCCCCTCCCTCGGACCCATTATGGGTATCGCTTCTCGGCCTTTTGGCCAAGATTAAGTGTAGTGTCTGGTTCCTACAAATGCAGAGCTTTGGGATGTTTTCTGGCTGTTATATCCTGAGGACTATGAACCTCACCTGTATAACATGTATGACTCAGACAACGGTGGTAACTTGAGTATTTATTGTTCTCTACTGTGGAGCCCCACGTTAGATCAAACATACAGAACAACATGGCCTCTTAAATACCCAGGATGCATAGCGTTAACAAAACCATAGCAACAGTGAATACATCACACTGGCAACCATTCACAAATGGGACATTCCCTTAGAGGCCAGTCAAGTACCAGACAGCACCCAGTGAACTGGGTAGCACAGAGTCCATGGCTTCCCAGTTGCATTTGTAGGAACCAGCTACTACACTTGACCAAGCCTGCCCAGTTCGCGGAGCACCCAGTGAACTGGGTAGGTTCGTCCAAGCCTGCCCAGTTCGCGGGCCACCTGCCCTGAGCACCCAGTGAACTGGGTAGGTTCGACCAAGCCTGCCCAGTTCGCGGGTCACCTGCCCTGCATGAAGAGGGCACAGAACATGAGATCTGGCATTAAATTAATTTTTAATTAAATTAATTAATCTTGCCATTTAGCAGACGCTTTTATCCAAAGCGATTTACAATTACGAATTACAGGGACATTCCCCCTGGAGTAATTGAGGGCTAAGTGCCTTACCCAAGGGCACACTAGTAGTGGTGTGGTTTCAGGCGGGATTTGAACTCACAACCTTCCGATCCCAAGTCCAACTCACTATCCACTGACTAGACCACCACTACCCCACATTACAGGTGACAAGCAGCTGTCAAAGTCCGCTTTGAAGAAACAGAAGAAGCGAGAGGCAAAAAAAGCAGCAAAAGAGGTAACCATGGCAGATGCCCCTGAGGCCCAGTCAGACACCTCCTCTGCCAGTAGTGCCCAAGCAGGGCCTACCTGTGGTGACCCGGAGACTACATGTAACCGGTTGGTCATTATTTCCAGTTTGCGGTAAATGTGATTTTGATGAGCAAATGCCTTCTTCCGCTACGATTGGAGACGGGTTACCACGTGACCGTGGGACGTATTGAATTTCCCAGTTTGGAACAGTCATAAGTAGCATTTCTGGGATGTTTTGTACATTAGCAGTACATTAACAATGTTAAGTTAAATATGTTGTATTATTTGGTGGAACGCATATAGAAACTATTGTGGTTAAACCGTGACTTGTATTGACGTGCCAGAGAATGACTCCCCTCCCTCGGACCCATTATGGGTATCACTTCTCGGCCTTTTGGCCAAGATTAAGTGTAGTGTCTGGTTCCTACAAATGCAGAGCTTTGGGATGTTTTCTAGCTGTTATATCCTGAGGACTATGAACCTCACCTGTATAACATGTATGACTCAGACAACGGTGGTAACTTGAGTATTTATTGTTCTCTACTGTGGAGCCCCACGTTAGATCAAACATACAGAACAACATGGCCTCTTAAATACCCAGGATGCATAGCGTATACCCAGGATGCATAGCGTTAACAAAACCATAGCAACAGTGAATACATCACACTGGCAACCATTCACAAATGGGACATTCCCTGAGGCCAGTCAAGTACCAGACAGCACCCAGTGAACTGGGTAGCACAGAGTCCATGGCTTCCCAGTTGCATTTGTAGGAACCAGCTACTACACTTGACCAAGCCTGCCCAGTTCGCGGAGCACCCAGTGAACTGGGTAGGTTCGTCCAAGCCTGCCCAGTTCGCGGGCCACCTGCCCTGAGCACCCAGTGAACTGGGTAGGTTCGACCAAGCCTGCCCAGTTCGCGGGTCACCTGCCCTGCATGAAGAGGGCACAGAACATGAGATCTGGCATTAAATTAATTTTTAATTAAATTAATTAATCTTGCCATTTAGCAGACGCTTTTATCCAAAGCGATTTACAATTACGAATTACAGGGACATTCCCCCTGGAGTAATTGAGGGCTAAGTGCCTTACCCAAGGGCACACTAGTAGTGGTGTGGTTTCAGGCGGGATTTGAACTCACAACCTTCCGATCCCAAGTCCAACTCACTATCCACTGACTAGACCACCACTACCCCACATTACAGGTGACAAGCAGCTGTCAAAGTCCGCTTTGAAGAAACAGAAGAAGCGAGAGGCAAAAAAAGCAGCAAAAGAGGTAACCATGGCAGATGCCCCTGAGGCCCAGTCAGACACCTCCTCTGCCAGTAGTGCCCAAGCAGGGCCTACCTGTGGTGACCCGGAGACTACATGTAACCGGTTGGTCATTATTTCCAGTTTGCGGTAAATGTGATTTTGATGAGCAAATGCCTTCTTCCGCTACGATTGGAGACGGGTTACCACGTGACCGTGGGACGTATTGAATTTCCCAGTTTGGAACAGTCATAAGTAGCATTTCTGGGATGTTTTGTACATTAGCAGTACATTAACAATGTTAAGTTAAATATGTTGTATTATTTGGTGGAACGCATATAGAAACTATTGTGGTTAAACCGTGACTTGTATTGACGTGCCAGAGAATGACTCCCCTCCCTCGGACCCATTATGGGTATCGCTTCTCGGCCTTTTGGCCAAGATTAAGTGTAGTGTCTGGTTCCTACAAATGCAGAGCTTTGGGATGTTTTCTGGCTGTTAGATCCTGAGGACTATGAACCTCACCTGTATAACATGTATGACTCAGACAACGGTGGTAACTTGAGTATTTATTGTTCTCTACTGTGGAGCCCCACGTTAGATCAAACATACAGAACAACATGGCCTCTTAAATACCCAGGATGCATAGCGTATACCCAGGATGCATAGCGTTAACAAAACCATAGCAACAGTGAATACATCACACTGGCAACCATTCACAAATGGGACATTCCCTGAGGCCAGTCAAGTACCAGACAGCACCCAGTGAACTGGGTAGCACAGAGTCCATGGCTTCCCAGTTGCATTTGTAGGAACCAGCTACTACACTTGACCAAGCCTGCCCAGTTCGCGGAGCACCCAGTGAACTGGGTAGGTTCGTCCAAGCCTGCCCAGTTCGCGGGCCACCTGCCCTGAGCACCCAGTGAACTGGGTAGGTTCGACCAAGCCTGCCCAGTTCGCGGGTCACCTGCCCTGCATGAAGAGGGCACAGAACATGAGATCTGGCATTAAATTAATTTTTAATTAAATTAATTAATCTTGCCATTTAGCAGACGCTTTTATCCAAAGCGATTTACAATTACGAATTACAGGGACATTCCCCCTGGAGTAATTGAGGGCTAAGTGCCTTACCCAAGGGCACACTAGTAGTGGTGTGGTTTCAGGCGGGATTTGAACTCACAACCTTCCGATCCCAAGTCCAACTCACTATCCACTGACTAGACCACCACTACCCCACATTACAGGTGACAAGCAGCTGTCAAAGTCCGCTTTGAAGAAACAGAAGAAGCGAGAGGCAAAAAAAGCAGCAAAAGAGGTAACCATGGCAGATGCCCCTGAGGCCCAGTCAGACACCTCCTCTGCCAGTAGTGCCCAAGCAGGGCCTACCTGTGGTGACCCGGAGACTACATGTAACCGGTTGGTCATTATTTCCAGTTTGCGGTAAATGTGATTTTGATGAGCAAATGCCTTCTTCCGCTACGATTGGAGACGGGTTACCACGTGACCGTGGGACGTATTGAATTTCCCAGTTTGGAACAGTCATAAGTAGCATTTCTGGGATGTTTTGTACATTAGCAGTACATTAACAATGTTAAGTTAAATATGTTGTATTATTTGGTGGAACGCATATAGAAACTATTGTGGTTAAACCGTGACTTGTATTGACGTGCCAGAGAATGACTCCCCTCCCTCGGACCCATTATGGGTATCGCTTCTCGGCCTTTTGGCCAAGATTAAGTGTAGTGTCTGGTTCCTACAAATGCAGAGCTTTGGGATGTTTTCTGGCTGTTATATCCTGAGGACTATGAACCTCACCTGTATAACATGTATGACTCAGACAACGGTGGTAACTTGAGTATTTATTGTTCTCTACTGTGGAGCCCCACGTTAGATCAAACATACAGAACAACATGGCCTCTTAAATACCCAGGATGCATAGCGTTAACAAAACCATAGCAACAGTGAATACATCACACTGGCAACCATTCACAAATGGGACATTCCCTTAGAGGCCAGTCAAGTACCAGACAGCACCCAGTGAACTGGGTAGCACAGAGTCCATGGCTTCCCAGTTGCATTTGTAGGAACCAGCTACTACACTTGACCAAGCCTGCCCAGTTCGCGGAGCACCCAGTGAACTGGGTAGGTTCGTCCAAGCCTGCCCAGTTCGCGGGCCACCTGCCCTGAGCACCCAGTGAACTGGGTAGGTTCGACCAAGCCTGCCCAGTTCGCGGGTCACCTGCCCTGCATGAAGAGGGCACAGAACATGAGATCTGGCATTAAATTAATTTTTTATTAAATTAATTAATCTTGCCATTTAGCAGACGCTTTTATCCAAAGCGATTTACAATTACGAATTACAGGGACATTCCCCCTGGAGTAATTGAGGGCTAAGTGCCTTACCCAAGGGCACACTAGTAGTGGTGTGGTTTCAGGCGGGATTTGAACTCACAACCTTCCGATCCCAAGTCCAACTCACTATCCACTGACTAGACCACCACTACCCCACATTACAGGTGACAAGCAGCTGTCAAAGTCCGCTTTGAAGAAACAGAAGAAGCGAGAGGCAAAAAAAGCAGCAAAAGAGGTAACCATGGCAGATGCCCCTGAGGCCCAGTCAGACACCTCCTCTGCCAGTAGTGCCCAAGCAGGGCCTACCTGTGGTGACCCGGAGACTACATGTAACCGGTTGGTCATTATTTCCAGTTTGCGGTAAATGTGATTTTGATGAGCAAATGCCTTCTTCCGCTACGATTGGAGACGGGTTACCACGTGACCGTGGGACGTATTGAATTTCCCAGTTTGGAACAGTCATAAGTAGCATTTCTGGGATGTTTTGTACATTAGCAGTACATTAACAATGTTAAGTTAAATATGTTGTATTATTTGGTGGAACGCATATAGAAACTATTGTGGTTAAACCGTGACTTGTATTGACGTGCCAGAGAATGACTCCCCTCCCTCGGACCCATTATGGGTATCGCTTCTCGGCCTTTTGGCTAAGAACTAACTCTGGTTTCTCTTCAGAAAAACGCACAGGCCTTTCGCCCTTACTAGAGACTTCTATTAAAGCTAGTCTCCGGTGGGGTGTGGGTTTTTGTGTTTTTTTGAGAAATCTAGGGTTTTTCCTTTTTCCTCACTAGGCTCTATGCCCCTCCTTTTTTTCTATTCTTGGTCGGGGAGCACGTCTTCTCAGTAGGTGGCTTGTCCGCTGCTGGGAGGTGGCTCCCCCGACCCACCCCCCCTCTCTGAGCGGAACAGGCCGGGATCCGAGGGGAGCTGCCGGAGACCCGCGACTCTTCCAGTAGGTGGCCTTTTCACCACTGGGGCAGTTCGGCCGCTGGGCAGCCCCCCTCCAAAGAGCGGAAAGGCCGGACCCCGAGAGGAGCTTCCAAAGACCGCGACTCTTCCAGTGGATGACCAGTAGGTGGCCTGCCCGCCACTGGAGCCACTGGAGCACGAGTTCGGCCCCTGGGCAGCCCCCCTCCAAAGAGCGGAAAGGCCGGACCCCGAGAGGAGCTTCCAAAGACCGCGACTCTTCCAGTAGGTGACCAGTAGGTGGCCTGCCCGCCACTGGAGCACGAGTTCGGCCCCTGGGCAGCCCCCCTCCAAAGAGCGGACAGGCCGGACCCCGAGAGGAGCTTCCAAAGACCGCGACTCTTTCAGTAGGTGGCCTGCCCGCCACTGGAGCACGAGTTCGGCCCCTGGGCAGCCCCCCTCAAAAGAGCGGAAAGGCCGGACCCCGAGAGGAGCTTCCGAAGACCTCGACTCCCCCAAGCACGCCAGAGGTGAGAGAGGGCCCAACACCCACCAGCCGACCCAGCTGAGCCAGTGGACCCCAACCAGACCAGGAGGGAGGACAACTATAACATCTAAGCTAGGAGCGAGAGGGACACAGGGGAGTGCTTTGAAGACCGTAGGTCTCTGGCCACCTGGTGTCCCCACTCGCTCTCAGGTGTCCCTCTTTTGTCCCCAGACGGGAACCCAGTTCCAGACCCAAGCCAGAGTCCAAAATCTGCCGTGAGGACCTGAGAGGAACAACACCCCTAACCTAACGGCAAGTACCCTATTCCCCCCCCCAAAAAATTATCTACAACCTCCCCCTAACCCTATTCCTCTCCCTCCTTCCTCCCTGATCCCCCACCCCCCCCACCCCACTCCAACGATGAACCCCGGAGCGATGCGGCGCTACAACGCCGTCAGGTTGACGCTCAACCCAACTGAGGAGGCTGCCAGGGATGGAGCCCCCCAACAGAAGACTGCCAGACCAGTAACAACGATGACCCGCCTGGAATTCAGCAGGGCGGTTCTACAGAGAGGTATGGGCTTTGTGCCGTCTGATCTAAACTGCCTGGTGAAGCCCCCTGGGCCGAATGAATGTTTTGAAGTTAGCTTTAAAACCCCCCAACTGTTAGAGGAATTCTGGACCTTTCATAGGATTAATGAACACAAACCCCCACTTAACCGTTTTACAGCCCACCCACTAACGGATTTAGAATCAAAAGTGGTCACAATTCAATTCCACAATGAGGTGATTCAGGAATATGATATTGAGGTGTGGCTACACCGTCATGCCACCCTTAAATCGGGGGCCCGGATGGTCCTGGATGAAGACGGAGTGTGGACGGGGGCCAAGAAATGGCTGGTGCAACTCCGTCCGGACCCGGAGGGGATAGGCGGAGTCCAACATATCCCCAGCACCATCAACCTGGGGAACAACAGGGGCTCCGTCTACTACTACGGTATGCCGAAGCTCTGCAGGAACTGCGGCCAATTGGGCCATCTGGCAGCGGCCTGCAAGGCCGTGGTATGTAAAATCTGCCGCCAAGACCACCCGACGTCGGAGTGCACCACGACCAGACCTTGCAACCTGTGCGGGGGACAGGGGCATCTTTACCGTGACTGCCCAAGTTCCTATGCAAGTAGAGCCCGGGGCTATAAATCCAACCAACCACCACCCCAACCCCCACCCCCACCCCAACCCCCACCCCAACCCCCACCCCAACCCACACCCCAACCCACACCCAACATGGAGGAAGAGAAGGGAGAGACGGAGGAGGACCGGCGCCCGAGCGATGGAGGGGACGATCAGAGCTCGAGCGACGGAGAAGGAGAAGGAGAGGAACCAACCGTCCCAGCACCCCCTACAGACAACCTCAACACCCACCCCCTCCTAAACCCCATGGCCACCTCCACCCCCTGCAAAAACACCATGAAGGGGGAGCCGGCCTCTATTGAGATAGCCACCAGCAGCACACCGCAGATCCACCTCCCCTCCCAATCAGACAGTGAAAATGACTGGAGCTTGGCTCAACCAAAACGCAAAAGACCACAAAAAAAGGCAATCCGGAAAAAACCAGACAAAAAGACTACTCCAGAACCCAAACCCCAACGCCATACAGGTAAGCCGGCTCCCCCCCCCAAACCCTCCTCCCCACCCTCTTCCTCTCTCCAGTCATCACATGCTCCTCACCCTGCACAGCCCACCAGCCACCCCCAGTCCATGCTCACCGGACCGTACGGGCCACCGAAAATCACCTCATCAACAACACAGATGAGGGGGCCACCAGGCAGTCAGAGGGGAGACAACCCCCACACCATGAGCAGCCAAGGGGAGGTACCACACTATCTGGCCCCCAACGACCCATTGGAGGGCCTCAACCTCATGTGCAACAGTTTAGCAAAAATTGGAACAAACCAAATCCAAGAACCATGAGGATAACAATCTCATCTCTCAACACCAGAAGCCTCCGGCAACCAGACAAACGGGAGGTCGTCTACCAGTACATCACCCAACATCAGTCAGACATGTATATCCTCCAGGAGTGCGCCATCCCATTCAAGGAGATGGACGCCACCCTGGAGGAGGAATGGACACGGGGGGACTCTCTCTGGTCAGGCTCAAACATTGATAGAGCTGATGGGGTCGGCATTTTGGTGGCCAACCCTTTTCTGCAGACCAAAAAGGGGGAGGTTGTAGAGAGCGGGCGAATCCTGGTTCTGGACCTAGAGATCCAGGGTTCGCCGCTGAGGGTCATCAATGTGTACGGCCCAACCAACGTGGCCAAGAGAGTCTCCCTTTTCAAGAAACTTCGGTCTCTCCTCCTCATCCCCACACCAGTCCTAGTGGGGGGAGATTTCAACTGTGCCCTCCGGGATGAGGACCGCAGCAGGCCCAGGAGAGACCGATCCACTACAGAACTTCAGTCCATCATAGACGACTTCCAACTGGTAGACGCCGGTGGCACCTCCCCGCCGACACACACAAGGGTGAGTTCCTCCGGGAATTCTTCCTCCAGGATAGACATGTTCTTGCTCTCGCCAGGTCTGAGGATGGGAACCCTGACCAGCCAGGCGGCCCACTTCTCGGACCACAGGATGTTGACAGTGTCCCTGGAATGGGATGGCCAAACAAGAGCGGGTAGGGGTACCTGGAGGATGAATACATCGATCCTTCAGGACCCAACAGTGGTGCATTCCTTCTCCAGGCGCTACCTGGAGTGGAGGACCCTAAAAGAACTGTTCGACTCCCCGATAGAGTGGTGGGAGATGGTTAAGGCCAGGACAAAGGGCTACTTCGGGTCAGTCGGAAGGAGGAAAGCGGCAGAACAGAGGGCCAGGTTTCAACACCACAACGCGGCCCTCCAACGCCTAAGTCTCCTACAACTGGGTGGTCTGGATGTGGCCCGAGAACTGGCTGAGACCAAACAACACCTTGCCACCCTCTACCGGGAGCAACAACAAAAGAAACAGTTCAGGGAAAAACTCCAGGGCCTGGAGGAGGAGGAGAAATGCACACGCCACTTCTTCCGCAAGGCACGGTCAAAACACAAGCCTATCCTGTCCCTATACGACACCAATGGGGACACCGTGTCAGACAGAGGCAACATCCCGGGGGTGGCAAGAGAGTTCTACGAGAGTCTCTACAACATCAAGACAACCGACGAGACTCTCATGGCCACCTTCCTGGATGGTCTGGACCGGGTCCCCGAGGGTGGTGAGAGTGAGAACCCAGAGCTGACCACGGAGGAGCTCACCCGGGCCGTGCACTCCTTGAATACACACAAGGCCCCTGGACCGGATGGGATCCCAGCAGAGTTCTACAAGACTCTCTGGGATCTCCTCAAGGAGGACTTGGCGGAGGTCTTCAAAGCCGTCTACAGGGAAGGGAGGCTTGGAGAGTCAATGAGACAGAGTACGGTCACACTGATCCCCAAGAAAGGGGACCTCAAGGACCTCCGGAACTGGCGCCCCATCAATCTCCTCCCAGTGGACTATAAAATTATGACAAAAGCCCTCACCCAACGGTTTCAAACCCTCCTCCCCTCAGTTATAGCCCCTGACCAAACCTGTAGCGTCCCCGGTAGGTCCATCAACGACAACCTGCTCCTGGTAAGAGACCTCATCCTGCACTCCCAGGAGCGGAGGTCCCCTTTAGGCCTTCTCAGCCTGGATCAGGAGAAGGCCTTTGACAGGGTTAGCCATGGTTTCCTGCAGAGGGTGCTGAGGGGCATGAACTTCCCCCAGCACCTGCTCAACTGGACCGAACTCTGCTACAACAACATCACGAGCAGAGTTCGGATCAACAACCAGTTGACAGACCCCTTCCCCATCAAAGCTGGAGTACGGCAGGGATGCCCCTTGGCCCCTCTACTGTACGTCATCTACCTGGAGCCGTTCCTACGGAAGATCAGGAGCTCCCCCAACATCATGGGCTACCCTCTACCAGGGGCCCGGGGGGAGAGGCTCAAGGTGGTGGCGTACATGGACGACATTACCATCGTCGGCACAGATAGTCGCTCCATTTCCACAGCAACGAAAGTGGTGGAGGACTACTGTGCAGCCACTGGCGCCCTGATCAATAGGGGTAAGTGTGAGCTGTTTCTGTCGCAGCACTGGCAGGAGAACCTGGCAACCTCCTTCCCTGTAAAGACGGAAAACATTAAGCTGCTGGGGATCACCTACCAGAAAGATGGAGGAGCCTCCGGCAGCTGGAAGGAGACCATCCGCCAGGTCCAAAAGAAGATCTGTGAGTGGAGTGCACGGCCTCTCACAATGACAGGCAAGATCCTGGTCCTGAAGGCTATTGTTCTTCCCATTCTCCTTTACCTGGGCAGGGTGTTTCCCCCAGACAGAGCAGTATCCAAAACCATCGAAAGGATCATGTTTACCTTTGTCTGGGGGAGCCAGATGGAAAAACTAAAACGCACCACCCTGTACAAAACAGTGGAGAATGGGGGGAAAGGGGTCCCAGACATCCTAAACATCATTAGGGCACAGGGACTCTCCAACCTCATCAACAACATCAACAACAAAGATAGGAAAGCCAGGTTCTTTGAAATATACTATGCCACACCCATCCTCCGGACACTCAGGGTGACCGCATCAATAAATCACACTGTGCCCTACAGCTGGGACCCCCCTCCAGTCTACAAGATATGGAGGGACTTTGCCTTCAAGACAGGATTGTCCGCGGCTGGGCTGGCCTCATGGAAATACAAAGACATTATGACCTTCATAAGGTCGAAGGAAACCATTACTCACCCCAAGGCCAGCACAGCCGTGGACTCCAAACAGGTATGGAAAAACATTAATCATAAATGTACTAACAATAAACAAAAAGACATTGCCTGGATGGCTGCTCATGGTTGTCTCCCCACTAGGGAATTCTTGCATAGGCGGCACATCGCAACGACTGATAAATGCCCCCACGGATGCACGGACACAGAACACATTAACCACCTGTTCTGTGAGTGCTCCGTGGCCAGGCGGGTCTGGGCCCTGTTTGTTCCCTCTGTCTCCCTAAACAGCCTGCTGACCCTGCCCCGCTTGACGAGCGAGAACATCCTGTATGGTCCTCCCGGGGGGTGCACAACCCCCCAACTACAACAACAGTGGAGGATCATCAGCGCCGTCAAGCAGGTACTCTGGGAGACGAGGAACATCAGGGTCTATCAGAAACAGAGCGTCCACCTGACAACCCTGAGGAGGAGAATCACCCTCTGCCTCAGGGACCATGCTATTGTTGACTTTAAAAATAACCCGGATCAAGCAAGAGCGGTGTGGGGGGTGGAGAGATGGAAGGACGTCATCCTCTAAATCCCCCCCCCATGCCGCGCCGCATCGCCCAACCCCCCCCCACCCCGGGCCTACCTCACTACACCACCAGTTCCTGCACTATCACCTTCACCACCGTTCCAGCACAAGCCCTGGTCAGCAGTATCACCATCACAAGGACCAGGAGAGGAGCAGCGCACAACACCAACAGGGAAGTTTACTGCACCTTCCACCACCTACACATGTACACAGCACTGACCCACTTCCTACCCTCACCAGAATATCACCACACACAACCCACAGCCGAACCAGCCGTCTCTGCCAGCACCACCAGCACCAGGATGACCAACACCACTGGGTCACAGGGAAGTACTGATCACCCGCCTGACACCAAAATGCACACTACACAAACCATGCACACCTCCCTTCTCTCACTCCTGTATCTTTTCAGGCACATGTCATATCCAGCTCTGACACCTACCCAGGCTTCCAGACCCAGGAGCAGAGACCGGCGGGAACCACCACGTCACCCCAGCACCAACCCCAGGTTCCAACTCAGCGACCCCAAACCCCCTGTTCCGGGCCCCCCCCCCCCAACTCCAGGCCCCCAGCTACAGGCCCAGTCCCCTACCCGCCAACCCCCAACCCCCAGCCCGGAACAAGCTGAGAAGAGCCAGGGAGCTTTTTCCCTGGATAAGCTGTGTACAGGTTTTTCGCCTCTGCTTGCCTGCCATGCGCCGAGCTCTCTGGGCCTCTCCTCAGGGGCCTCCGGTCGGCCTGCGTGCTCGATCTGCTCCGCCGCTGGGGCGCCTGGTCCGGCTAGCCTCGTGAAGGGCTACAGGAGTCTGAGCCTGGTGGGCTGGGCCGGATGCGCCGGTGGTGGGGCGGGTCGGGTGAGTCGGGTGTGTGGGGTCCCTCGGGGGAGGGAGGTGGGGGAGCCACGGCTTTGCACTGGTGGGCAAACTGGATAGTAGTCGCTCTACAACTAGAGGGCTGCAGGGGAATTTTTTCCCGGATGCACAGCGAACAGGTTTTTTACCCCTGCCTCCTACCGACACTGGAACCTGGACACTGAACACTGAACACTGAACATTACACTACACTGGACAATACACTGAACACTGAGCACTTTAGTTAGTTTAATGTTGGTTGTTGTTGAATGTAATGTCTTAAATGTCTGATTGTTTGATTAATTGATTGTATATACGGTGTTGTGTTTTTATAAAAACCAATAAAAAACACCTGGTTCCTACAAATGCAGAGCTTTGGGATGTTTTCTGGCTGTTATATCCTGAGGTGGTCTGGATGTGGCCCGAGAACTGGCTGAGACCAAACAACACCTTGCCACCCTCTACCGGGAGCAACAACAAAAGAAACAGTTCAGGGAAAAACTCCAGGGCCTGGAGGAGGAGGAGAAATGCACACGCCACTTCTTCCGCAAGGCACGGTCAAAACACAAGCCTATCCTGTCCCTATACGACACCAATGGGGACACCGTGTCAGACAGAGGCAACATCCCGGGGGTGGCAAGAGAGTTCTACGAGAGTCTCTACAACATCAAGACAACCGACGAGACTCTCATGGCCACCTTCCTGGATGGTCTGGACCGGGTCCCCGAGGGTGGTGAGAGTGAGAACCCAGAGCTGACCACGGAGGAGCTCACCCGGGCCGTGCACTCCTTGAATACACACAAGGCCCCTGGACCGGATGGGATCCCAGCAGAGTTCTACAAGACTCTCTGGGATCTCCTCAAGGAGGACTTGGCGGAGGTCTTCAAAGCCGTCTACAGGGAAGGGAGGCTTGGAGAGTCAATGAGACAGAGTACGGTCACACTGATCCCCAAGAAAGGGGACCTCAAGGACCTCCGGAACTGGCGCCCCATCAATCTCCTCCCAGTGGACTATAAAATTATGACAAAAGCCCTCACCCAACGGTTTCAAACCCTCCTCCCCTCAGTTATAGCCCCTGACCAAACCTGTAGCGTCCCCGGTAGGTCCATCAACGACAACCTGCTCCTGGTGAGAGACCTCATCCTGCACTCCCAGGAGCGGAGGTCCCCTTTAGGCCTTCTCAGCCTGGATCAGGAGAAGGCCTTTGACAGGGTTAGCCATGGTTTCCTGCAGAGGGTGCTGAGGGGCATGAACTTCCCCCAGCACCTGCTCAACTGGACCGAACTCTGCTACAACAACATCACGAGCAGAGTTCGGATCAACAACCAGTTGACAGACCCCTTCCCCATCAAAGCTGGAGTACGGCAGGGATGCCCCTTGGCCCCTCTACTGTACGTCATCTACCTGGAGCCGTTCCTACGGAAGATCAGGAGCTCCCCCAACATCATGGGCTACCCTCTACCAGGGGCCCGGGGGGAGAGGCTCAAGGTGGTGGCGTACATGGACGACATTACCATCGTCGGCACAGATAGTCGCTCCATTTCCACAGCAACGAAAGTGGTGGAGGACTACTGTGCAGCCACTGGCGCCCTGATCAATAGGGGTAAGTGTGAGCTGTTTCTGTCGCAGCACTGGCAGGAGAACCTGGCAACCTCCTTCCCTGTAAAGACGGAAAACATTAAGCTGCTGGGGATCACCTACCAGAAAGATGGAGGAGCCTCCGGCAGCTGGAAGGAGACCATCCGCCAGGTCCAAAAGAAGATCTGTGAGTGGAGTGCACGGCCTCTCACAATGACAGGCAAGATCCTGGTCCTGAAGGCTAGTGTTCTTCCCATTCTCCTTTACCTGGGCAGGGTGTTTCCCCCAGACAGAGCAGTATCCAAAACCATCGAAAGGATCATGTTTACCTTTGTCTGGGGGAGCCAGATGGAAAAACTAAAACGCACCACCCTGTACAAAACAGTGGAGAATGGGGGGAAAGGGGTCCCAGACATCCTAAACATCATTAGGGCACAGGGACTCTCCAACCTCATCAACAACATCAACAACAAAGATAGGAAAGCCAGGTTCTTTGAAATATACTATGCCACACCCATCCTCCGGACACTCAGGGTGACCGCATCAATAAATCACACTGTGCCCTACAGCTGGGACCCCCCTCCAGTCTACAAGATATGGAGGGACTTTGCCTTCAAGACAGGATTGTCCGCGGCTGGGCTGGCCTCATGGAAATACAAAGACATTATGACCTTCATAAGGTCGAAGGAAACCATTACTCACCCCAAGGCCAGCACAGCCGTGGACTCCAAACAGGTATGGAAAAACATTAATCATAAATGTACTAACAATAAACAAAAAGACATTGCCTGGATGGCTGCTCATGGTTGTCTCCCCACTAGGGAATTCTTGCATAGGCGGCACATCGCAACGACTGATAAATGCCCCCACGGATGCACGGACACAGAACACATTAACCACCTGTTCTGTGAGTGCTCCGTGGCCAGGCGGGTCTGGGCCCTGTTTGTTCCCTCTGTCTCCCTAAACAGCCTGCTGACCCTGCCCCGCTTGACGAGCGAGAACATCCTGTATGGTCCTCCCGGGGGGTGCACAACCCCCCAACTACAACAACAGTGGAGGATCATCAGCGCCGTCAAGCAGGTACTCTGGGAGACGAGGAACATCAGGGTCTATCAGAAACAGAGCGTCCACCTGACAACCCTGAGGAGGAGAATCACCCTCTGCCTCAGGGACCATGCTATTGTTGACTTTAAAAATAACCCGGATCAAGCAAGAGCGGTGTGGGGGGTGGAGAGATGGAAGGACGTCATCCTCTAAATCCCCCCCCCATGCCGCGCCGCATCGCCCAACCCCCCCCCACCCCGGGCCTACCTCACTACACCACCAGTTCCTGCACTATCACCTTCACCACCGTTCCAGCACAAGCCCTGGTCAGCAGTATCACCATCACAAGGACCAGGAGAGGAGCAGCGCACAACACCAACAGGGAAGTTTACTGCACCTTCCACCACCTACACATGTACACAGCACTGACCCACTTCCTACCCTCACCAGAATATCACCACACACAACCCACAGCCGAACCAGCCGTCTCTGCCAGCACCACCAGCACCAGGATGACCAACACCACTGGGTCACAGGGAAGTACTGATCACCCGCCTGACACCAAAATGCACACTACACAAACCATGCACACCTCCCTTCTCTCACTCCTGTATCTTTTCAGGCACAGGTCATATCCAGCTCTGACACCTACCCAGGCTTCCAGACCCAGGAGCAGAGACCGGCGGGAACCACCACGTCACCCCAGCACCAACCCCAGGTTCCAACTCAGCGACCCCAAACCCCCTGTTCCGGGCCCCCCCCCCCCAACTCCAGGCCCCCAGCTACAGGCCCAGTCCCCTACCCGCCAACCCCCAACCCCCAGCCCGGAACAAGCTGAGAAGAGCCAGGGAGCTTTTTCCCTGGATAAGCTGTGTACAGGTTTTTCGCCTCTGCTTGCCTGCCATGCGCCGAGCTCTCTGGGCCTCTCCTCAGGGGCCTCCGGTCGGCCTGCGTGCTCGATCTGCTCCGCCGCTGGGGCGCCTGGTCCGGCTAGCCTCGTGAAGGGCTACAGGAGTCTGAGCCTGGTGGGCTGGGCCGGATGCGCCGGTGGTGGGGCGGGTCGGGTGAGTCGGGTGTGTGGGGTCCCTCGGGGGAGGGAGGTGGCGGAGCCACGGCTTTGCACTGGTGGGCAAACTGGATAGTAGTCGCTCTACAACTAGAGGGCTGCAGGGGAATTTTTTTCCCGGATGCACAGCGAACAGGTTTTTTACCCCTGCCTCCTACCGACACTGGAACCTGGACACTGAACACTGAACACTGAACATTACACTACACTGGACAATACACTGAACACTGAGCACTTTAGTTAGTTTAATGTTGGTTGTTGTTGAATGTAATGTCTTAAATGTCTGATTGTTTGATTAATTGATTGTATATACGGTGTTGTGTTTTTATAAAAACCAATAAAAAACACCTGTTATATCCTGAGGACTATGAACCTCACCTGTATAACATGTATGACTCAGACAACGGTGGTAACTTGAGTATTTATTGTTCTCTACTGTGGAGCCCCACGTTAGATCAAACATACAGAACAACATGGCCTCTTAAATACCCAGGATGCATAGCGTATACCCAGGATGCATAGCGTTAACAAAACCATAGCAACAGTGAATACATCACACTGGCAACCATTCACAAATGGGACATTCCCTTAGAGGCCAGTCAAGTACCAGACAGCACCCAGTGAACTGGGTAGCACAGAGTCCATGGCTTCCCAGTTGCATTTGTAGGAACCAGCTACTACACTTGACCAAGCCTGCCCAGTTCGCGGAGCACCCAGTGAACTGGGTAGGTTCGTCCAAGCCTGCCCAGTTCGCGGGCCACCTGCCCTGAGCACCCAGTGAACTGGGTAGGTTCGACCAAGCCTGCCCAGTTCGCGGGTCACCTGCCCTGCATGAAGAGGGCACAGAACATGAGATCTGGCATTAAATTAATTTTTAATTAAATTAATTAATCTTGCCATTTAGCAGACGCTTTTATCCAAAGCGATTTACAATTACGAATTACAGGGACATTCCCCCTGGAGTAATTGAGGGCTAAGTGCCTTACCCAAGGGCACACTAGTAGTGGTGTGGTTTCAGGCGGGATTTGAACTCACAACCTTCCGATCCCAAGTCCAACTCACTATCCACTGACTAGACCACCACTACCCCACATTACAGGTGACAAGCAGCTGTCAAAGTCCGCTTTGAAGAAACAGAAGAAGCGAGAGGCAAAAAAAGCAGCAAAAGAGGTAACCATGGCAGATGCCCCTGAGGCCCAGTCAGACACCTCCTCTGCCAGTAGTGCCCAAGCAGGGCCTTCCTGTGGTGACCCGGAGACTGACAAGAAGATCAAGAACCTAAAGAAGTGAACGGGAGAGAGAGAAAGCGCATGTCGAGAGAGACAGTGCGTGCCCAGGAGAGAGAGACAACGTTACCAGGCGAGCGAGCCGAGCCCCAAAGGGCGTATTATTGTTTAGTGGTGTTTATTATTTGCTCGCAAGTGAATTCCGCCAGCACGTCGGTGACGTGCTGAGCTGTACGGAATAAAAACGCTTGGCTCAACTAAAAAAAAAAAAAAACTGTTCTTATCAGTTTAATATCTGATACGTCCCCTACCCGGGGTCCTAGCCCTGGTCAGCAGTATCACCATCACAAGGACCAGGAGAGGAGCAGCGCACAACACCAACAGGGAAGTTTACTGCACCTTCCACCACCTACACATGTACACAGCACTGACCCACTTCCTACCCTCACCAGAATATCACCACACACAACCCACAGCCGAACCAGCCGTCCCTGCCAGCACCACCAGCACCAGGATGACCAACACCACTGGGTCACAGGGAAGTACTGATCACCCGCCTGACACCAAAATGCACACTACACAAACCATGCACACCTCCCTTCTCTCACTCCTGTATCTTTTCAGGCACATGTCATATCCAGCTCTGACACCTACCCAGGCTTCCAGACCCAGGAGCAGAGACCGGCGGGAACCACCACGTCACCCCAGCACCAACCCCAGGTTCCAACTCAGCGACCCCAAACCCCCTGTTCCGGGCCCCCCCCCCCCAACTCCAGGCCCCCAGCTACAGGCCCAGTCCCCTACCCGCCAACCCCCAACCCCCAGCCCGGAACAAGCTGAGAAGAGCCAGGGAGCTTTTTCCCTGGATAAGCTGTGTACAGGTTTTTCGCCTCTGCTTGCCTGCCATGCGCCGAGCTCTCTGGGCCTCTCCTCAGGGGCCTCCGGTCGGCCTGCGTGCTCGATCTGCTCCGCCGCTGGGGCGCCTGGTCCGGCTAGCCTCGTGAAGGGCTACAGGAGTCTGAGCCTGGTGGGCTGGGCCGGATGCGCCGGTGGTGGGGCGGGTCGGGTGAGTCGGGTGTGTGGGGTCCCTCGGGGGAGGGAGGTGGGGGAGCCACGGCTTTGCACTGGTGGGCAAACTGGATAGTAGTCGCTCTACAACTAGAGGGCTGCAGGGGAATTTTTTTCCCGGATGCACAGCGAACAGGTTTTTTACCCCTGCCTCCTACCGACACTGGAACCTGGACACTGAACACTGAACACTGAACATTACACTACACTGGACAATACACTGAACACTGAGCACTTTAGTTAGTTTAATGTTGGTTGTTGTTGAATGTAATGTCTTAAATGTCTGATTGTTTGATTAATTGATTGTATATACGGTGTTGTGTTTTTATAAAAACCAATAAAAAACACCCTACCCGGGGACCATATATTAAATTGATTTTTGGAGCAGGGAGATGGAATAGGGGCTTGCTCCGTCCACTCCACGCATCGACCTGGTATTGCAGTACCTCCAGGAACGGTGCACCCCCTCTATCTGTTTAAGTTAACTAGACCGGTTAAATGTCTGCATATTTATGAATTAGACCTGTTTAGCACCGGAAATATGTTGTCTCCATAGAAAGCATAGAGATGTTTAGTTTAGGCTTTGTAACAAGCCCTGTAGATTATTTTCTTTGTCAGATCCTCTTCTATTTCCCCAAATCTGAAAGCTACTGAACAACTTGAATATGAAGTTCGAACCAGACATTTCTTCAACAGGAAACTAAGAACTGTACATATAAAAACCATACATGGACACAAAAAGACACTGGACACAGGAATGTATTGCAAACAACTTTATTCGTAGTAGATTAGATTAGATTAAAATGTATTGTCATTGAAGAGTACAAGTACCAGACAACGAAATGCAGTTTAGCATCTAACCAGAAGTGTTATAAAACATAGTGTTTTATAGTGATATAAAACATGATAGTGATAAGTGATCGGTACAGTATGGCAAGTACGGTAGTTAGAGGTATGTACAAGAGATGGATAGCAGTAACCTATAGTTGAGGTAGATATGTACAATTAAGGTAGATGTACAGTTAAGGTAGATATGTACAATTAAGGTAGATATGTACAGTTAAGGTAGCTATGTACAGTTAAGGTAGATATGTACAGTTAAGGTAGCTATGTACAGTATGGTGTATACAGATGTATACAGAGGCTATATCAAAAGAGAGGTATGTACAAATGTGCACAAATATGGTTCGTGCAAAGGTACTATTTGCAAACAGAAGTAGTGCCAAGGGTAATTGAGTGTTCACATTGACACTGAGGGCGGGAGGGGGAGGGCTACTTACTATTACGTATGCTCGACTATCCCCTTGAAACAAGAGTTACATTCTTTATAGGCCAAGGAAGACCAACTGTATATAGATAGATAGATAGATAGATAGACTTTATTTGTCATTGTTACAGTACAGGTACCAAACAACGAAATTTAGGAGGGGAGGCTCCCCTGGTGTTTAAGAAAGGAAAAAGAAACACATTTTGGAAAAAGCATAGATGCATAAAATCACAAGAAGATAAGGAGCTGGTTTACATCAATAGAGGCTATGTACACAATCCACTGTACTATACTGCACAGATAGTCAACTAGGGTTGTCATATTGCACAAGAAAGTATTTTTTCACATTTTTTTTAAAGTGTCACAGTTTGCAGGCTTGAAAATGTACATGTTTGTGCCTCAGCACTAGCTGCCATTACAATCCGTCCGGACTTGTCCTGGGCCCAGAACTTAGGCCTTTTCTGTGTTCAGGGCCTTGACGGCCCTGTGGTAGAAGCTGTCCTTCAGTCTGTTTGTCCTAGCGGCCGGGGTCCTGTACCTCCTGTTCGAGGGCAGCTTGACAAAGTGTTCGTGCCCAGGGTGGGTCGGGTCCTTGGAGATCTTGGAGGCCCTCCTGAGACAGCGTGTTTCGTACAGCTCCTCCAGAGAGGGGAGGGTGGCGCCGGTGATCCCCTGTGCTGTTCTCACGACTCTCTGTAGATCGTTTCTCTCCGCTGCCGTGCAGCTGTGGTACCAGTTGGAGATGCCGAAGGTGAGGATGCTCTCCACTGCGCCGTGGTAGAAGGCCACCAGCATCTCCTGCTTGCTGTGTTGTTTCTTGAGGCATCTCAGGGTGTATAGCCGCTGTTGTGCCCTCTTGATGGTGCCTTTAGTGTTGTCCTTCCAGGCCAGGTCATCCCGTATGATGTGTCCCAGGAAACGGAGGTTTGAGACCATCTCTACGCTCTCTCCGTCGATGAGCAGGGGCAGGATCTCGGACTTTTTCCTCCTGTAGTCTACGATGAGTTCCTGGGTCTTTGACTTGTTTAGCAGCAGGTTGTTTACCTTGCACAGCTTGCTCAATTGCTCTACCTCATCCCTGTACGCCGCCTCGTCCCCCCCCGAGATACATCCCACCACGGTGGTGTCGTCTGCAAACTTTACGATGTAGTTGCTGGGGTGGATGGGGGTGAAGTCGTGGGTGTAGAGGTTGTAGAGGATGGGGCTTAGCACGCAGCCCTGGGGTGACCCAGTGCTGAGGCTGAGGGCTGTGGAGGTGTGGGGGCCCACCCGCACCCTCTGGGGGCGGTCGGTCAGGAAGTCCTTGATCCACGCACATATAGAGTGTGATAGACCCAGGTCTAGTAGTTTGGTCACTAGCCTGTCTGGAAGGATGGTGTTAAAGGCGGAGCTGAAGTCCACGAAGAGCAGTCTCGCGTAGCTGTTTCCCCTCTCCAGGTGGGATAGAGTGGCGTGGAGAGTCGTCGCTATGGCGTCCTCTGTGGACCTGTGGGCTCTGTAGGCGAACTGGTATGGATCCAGGTTGGGCGGGAGGCGTGTGAGTATGTGGGCCCGGACTAGTTTCTCGAAGCACTTCATGATGATTGGTGTGAGTGCCACCGGGCGGTAGTCGTTTAGGCAGCTCACCGTGCTTTTCTTCGGGACTGGGATGATAGTTGAGGTTTTCAGGCAGGGTGGGACGGTGGCCTGGGACAGGGACTGGTTAAAGATGTTGGTGTATATACTGTATTCTCTGCACTTTCCCAAAGACAATGTAAACCACTGAAGGAAAAAAGTACCACATCATCCACATCATCTTTACCAAGATATACAGTATGACAAAAGAGATGAAATGATGACGTTTTCCTCATGATCAAACTATACTCCTATAAAAAGAGAAGATCACTACCCAAGTGAAGTAAATAAACTACGAAAAATATGAAAAAGGCTTCTAGATCCCTGTTTCCATAAGATTTTCAAGCGAATTAACTACTAGGGTTACGGTTAGGGTTAAGGTTAGGCCCTAGGGAAAAGATAAAGGAACTAAACACAAAGACAGTTGCCCTGCATGCCTTGCGTTGCTGTCTGGACACAGATCCTCATCCACACCACAGGCAGTGTTCTCCCTGGCCAGGCAGGGGGGAAGTATCGCCTGGCATGACGCATCCAGCCCTGATATAAACTCCTCAAAAAGGTTCGAAAATGTGAATTTGGTCGATTATTCCTCCCCTTTAATTGTCTCGCCTGGTAAAATAAAGGTAAAAAAAATAAATAATAATAATTTAAAAAAATAAAATAATAATAAAATAATTAATACATAACACTGTTTTACTCAACAACAGGATCTAAACCAGAGGAACAGAAACCAAAACTGTACAGCTTCAAAATATGTTTAAAACTCCCATGTCCATATCACAGACTGTCATTAATTCCTTCCAGAGTTTTGCCTTTGAATTAATGATTTCTACAAGGCCAGCCCTCAGCTTTCTACAGCAGGGTTCAGGTTGACATTTAGCAGTTTTTTTTTCTGAATTATGGATTGTGGCTTGAACAGGGGAGCACATCACAGTCACCATGCCTTCCCTGTACCGCCCAGGCACTTTCCTCTAGAAATAATCCTGTCAAACGTTGTCATTTTCTCACCATAGTGTTTAGCCTACGACAGCGGTTCACTTTGAATCGTGCTCAGCCAGACATACAACTGCAAATGGTAAATGGTAAACGGACTGCACTTATATAGCGCCTTTTTGCTGCTCCAAAGCGCTTTACAACGGCCTCTCATTCACCCATTCACACACACATTCACACACCAATGGCGGCAAGCTACCATGCAAGGCGCCGGCCGGCCCGCTCATTGGGACAATTTTGGGGTTCAGTGTCTTGCCCAAGGACACTTCGACATGTGGCCAGCCGGGGCTCGAACTGCTGATCTGCCAACCGTGTGATCATTAGACGGTGAGTCTACCTCCTGAGACACAGCGTGCGGTGTTGTACTGAGCAGACGGGGGAAGGGGACCAGACTGGCCCAACGTGAGGAGAAGGCCACTGGATGGCGCTAGAGGCCAAAGATGCCACCCAGCGTGCCTGAGTGCTTCTTTATTTATGTATTTATTGACCAGGGACAGTACACGTTAATAAACCTGTTGGTACAGGGACAGTACACGTTAATAAACCTGTTGGTACAGGGACAGTACACGTTAATAAACCAGTTGGTACAGGGACAGTACACATTAATAAACCAGTTGGTAAATGAGTCAGTGTTAGCCAAATGGCTACTTTTCAACTGTTGTCCCTGTGGCCAGATGTCATAAGCCGTTCTCTAAAAAATAAAAATAAACATTGTATACAAGCATATTTATCAGAGCAGTATAGCAATAGGCTCTCAAACTAGGCCTACTAGACATTATATACAATATTATTTTCAGAAAAAGCATGTAAAAGCATGTATTAGACATACTGTACATCACAACAATGAACTACATCTAAGTCTAAGAGATACAGGGCATATAGTATATAACAAATGCAGAGCAAAAGGAACAAGTATTAAACAGTACCAGGATTTACATGGAACATTGAGAATAACATTGTAATTAGTGCTCACACAACTGATTAGCAATAAGCCAGTCTTTAAGATTGTGCTTGAACGTGTAGGATGTAAGACCCAGGAAATCATCGTGGACTTCAGGAGGAAAAAGTCTGAGGTCCAGCCCCTGCTCATCGACGGAGAGAGCGTGGAGAGAGTCTCAGCCCTCCGATTCCTGGGGGTGCACATACAGGATGACCTGTCCTGGAAGAACAACACAGCAGCCGCCATCAAGAAGGCACAACAGCGGCTCTACTTCCTGAGAGTCCTCAGGAAGGAACACATCAAGCAGGAGATAATGGTGGCCTTCTACCGCGGCGCAGTGGAGAGCATCCTCACCTACGGCATCTGCAACTGGTTCTCCAGCTGCACAACCGCGGAGAGAAATGCGCTACAGAGAGTCGTGAGAACAGCCCAGAAGATCACCGGCGCCCCCCTCCCCTCTCTGGAAGAGCTGTACAACACACGCTGTCTCAGGAAGGCCTCCAAGATCTCCAGAGACCCAACCCACCCTGGGTACGAACACTTTGCCCGGCTGCCCTCGAAAAGGCGGTACAGGACCATGGCCGCAAGGACAAACAGACTGAAGCACAGCTTCTACCCCAGGGCCATCCAGGCCCTGAACACAGCAAAGACAAATAAAAAACAGCAAAAACAAATATGTACATTTCAAGCCTGCAAACTGCGACACTTTAAATGAATGTGCAATAACACTATGTGCAATATGACAACCCTAGTCGTCTATCTGTACAGTATAGTATAGTGGATAGTGTACATAGCCTTTATTTATTTAAACCAGCTCCTTCCCTTCTTTTTTTTCTTTCTTTTTTTTTTTTCTTTCCTAGCACCAGGGGAGCCACCCCTCCTAAATTTCGTTGTTTGGTACCTGTACTATAGCAATGACAATAAAGACCATTCATTCAGATGTAAACATGTATAACATCACCCTCACATTCTATGGCTTCAGAGGCACACATACTGTACACAGACACAACTCAGACAAAAGGATTTGTGCACATGATTGGCTCTGATCATTCTTAACACATAACAATGTCAACCTGTTACTATAGGGCCTTTATACGTTGGCAGTTACAATATAAAGGGTTGGCAAGAAGATGTATTGTTAATAGCGAAGCAAAGTAATTTAATTAGCACTATGTGTGAAATGTTTACTTTGTGTTAATTAAGGCCAGAATGGTCACGTTAGTATAAATGAAATGAGTCATTAATAATACTGTAAACTTATATTATATAATTATTACAAGGCAAAGACATCATAGTTACATCATGTTACATTCTGCACTCATGGTAAATCTGAGAGAGAGAGAGAGAGAGAGAGAGAGAGAGAGAGAGAGAGAGAGAGAGAGAGAGAGAGAGAGAGAGAGAGAGAGAGAGAGAGTGAGAGAGAGAGAGAGAGAGAGAGAGAGAGAAAGAGAGAGAAAGAACCACAAATCTGATCTCTACATTCTGTTTTTATACCTACAGTACTTCCAACCCTATAGTATTTAAATTAAGAGCCGTTTGCAAGGAGAACCAATGAGACCTCATGCTATCAGTTCTGTTCATCACCACAGCAGTAACACATTCCCCAGGGCCTGGGCTGGTACAACACCAGAGCCATCCCAGTCTCGGCCCGTTGGTACGGACGGGGTGGCATATGTTCCTAGTTGGTACGGACGGGGTGGCATGTTCCTAGTTGCCTCTCTCTGGCCCCTCCCTCTCCCAGCGCCCCAGCATCAGGGACTAAGGTGTGTCACCTGTTCATGTTTGGCACCAGTGTATTCATGTCCCCACCTCCCTGCATGTATTCATGTCCCCACCTCCCTGCACTCCTCCCTGGACTTTCTTTATCATGTGATCTACTTAATTGATCACTACCAATTTATTGTGTCCATTATTATGGCTCCACCCACTTTCATACAGCTGAGGGGAGGGGCTAGTGAAAAGTAACCTATGGATGCAAGGACTGACCCTCCATGAGATCAACATTCTAGTTTTGACCAAGGTCTGAAGCTGGACAGTGTTTGTTTACAGTGGAGTAAAACAAATGTATATTTGGGGTTCTAACTGGGTAAGACAGTTAAACTAAGCTAAACTTGAGGCATTTATAAGTTATATGTTTAAAGAATCAACGGCTATTGATATATGATATCATTATTTAAGTCCAATATAGATGTACCAATTACAGACTGCACCTTTAACCATCAAATCTACATACCTTTAAGATCCACAATTAATATGTAATGTCCAATTACTGTTAAATGTTTGGTATTTCGTGAGCTTAGAATGATAAGGTTCTATCTCCGTTTAGGGTAGTTCAGAGATATTGAGCGTCAAAGTTTTTACAGTCCAGTATGTTTTGTGAGATGGAACCTTTGTATTTGATTAATTACTAACTAAAAAATGTCAACATTTTAAAAATAACACCACACAGGCATTAATAAACACCTAATGGATCAGATTATGTAAAAAACTCAATTTTGACCAAAAATGGAGATAGAACCGTATAATTCTAACGTCACGATTTGTCATAATGTAATTGATTACATGATTAAGGCCAATGTGTTGTGTTTGTGTCTGGGTTTAATGGTCTCTGTCCTCTCCCTGTTCCTGGACACATAAACGCTAACATATTGGGAGATAGGGAGCTTAGGTGGCCACACGTTAACACTGATCTCTGTCTGTGTGACTCTGTCTTCTCATCCTGTCATGGGGCCACTGCAGGGAAGGTTTGCCAAATGATATCTAACACAGCCTGTGTTACCCTGTTCCCAGATCTGGATGTCATTTAGCCAACTGTGTGTGTGTGTGTGTGTGTGTGTGTGTGTGTGTGTGTGCGTGTGCGTGCGTGTGTGTACGTTTAGAGTGAGTGTGTGTGTGCGTGCGTGTGTGTGTGTGTGTACGTTTAGAGTGTGTGTGTGTGTGTGTGTGTGTGTGTATGTGTGTGTGTGTGTGTGTGTGTGTGTGTGTGACAAAAACTGATATTGACAAAGATGAAAAAAGTTGATGTGAGCCTCTATTTATTAGTCTCGATAAGCAATTCACTGGATAAAACAAATACTGTTACAACACAAAATTATTTATTTCAAAGCAAACTTGTCAACATGTTATAGTAACAACTTCATAATAAAAAGACAAGGGTTCTTTCCTGTTCTTGCTCTTTTTTTCATTTTAATTATAAAAGAAACAATTCACTCTCCACCAAGCATTCACATTTAAAGTGTCCAAATAACCCTTTTTTATTTGCAAATGCAAAGACTTGTCAATAATAAATAATACTATAAAATGTACACCAAAAAGTTGAGTATCCACCACAAGGTAAAACGTAGAAGGAGTGAGATGTTTTAGGACAAGTGGGAGTTGGAAGTGCTTTAGGGGGGGGGGGGGGGCTTTTAGCAAAATGTGAGGGTCCATACAAGTCACAGAAAAGCTGATCATCTATACATCAACACTAGCAAGATAACAAAGTCGTTTTTTGTCCCTTTTGTTTTGTACAAAGTGTGTGTGTGGGGGGGGCGGGGGTCTTACAAGCAAGCATCATCATCTGAACTGTGGAGTACCGTACATAAGCAAGAATTAAGGCAGCTTTTCTGTTCACATTTGAAAAGTCATGACATGGTTCACATATCTGTTTAGTCTTCTACTCTTCCTCCATCAAGGTTTTGTATAGGAAGTTGTTGCTGCATATTTCAGACTGTTGACCTAGCTCCTTACCTCATTTCATCAAAATGGACGCTGGATTCTTTCTCATGTTATTCCTCACCTCTCTGCTATGACATAAACAGAGTTTAGTCTCACCCGTTAAGCTACATATGAAAGCACAGTGGCTCAAAGTCCCCAGTCTAGATGTGTACATGTCGGACCAACTGGAAAATGCCTCCCTGTGAAAATCAGATTTGAATAGGCTACCTATTTGTGCTCCTGCTCCTCCAACAGCCAAGGACAGCAGTGTCGGCTGATATCAGCTGTAAACACACACACACACACACACACACACACACACACACACACACACACACACTGTTCTGCTGTCAGACAGCAGACCGACCTATTTCGGTGTCTCAGTTTCAACTGTCTCCCACATCTGTCAAGAACCGCAGACACTACTAGATTTCAGTTTCAATATGTATCTGTGTCTCTGGATTGAATTACATGTGTGAGGTCAAATAATAGTATAAGGACATTTTTTCCCCGAAATGTTGTGCCTTTGGTGTCTGTCTGATATGGGTCGAAATTGTTAGGGATTAGTCAGTCAAAAGTAGTTTGTGTGCCAATTTAATTCATATGTTGTAACTCATAGGCATGTTTACTGTATGTTAGTGTGTTTACATTGGACCAGGGCTCTTTGTGTGTGTGTGAGTCTGTGTGTGTGTGTGTGTGTGTGTGTGTGTGTGTGTGTGAGTGTGTGTGTGTGTGTGAGTCTGTGAGTGTGTATGTGTGTGAGTGAGTCTGTGTGAGTCTGTGAGTGTGTGTGTGAGTGAGTCTGTGTGTGTGTCTGTCTGTCTATGTGTGTGCGTGCGTGCGTGCGTGCGTGCGTGTCTGTCTGTGTATAAGGGCTTGGACCCCTCTGGTTGCTGAAGGCAACGGAGTCTGGAAGAGAGATCAGACAGACGGGGGGAAAGAAGGCTGGGGGAATTCAAGGCGATGATGACTGACCCGGGCCAGACCCAGCCTACATGCCTGACTGTGGCCCCGGGCCACACCCAGCCTACATGCCTGACTATCAACACGTGCTAGATTGCGTTGCAGTGCTTCACTTCTGAGTCGACAGTCTCTAATCTGAACACTGGGCTCTGGTTCCCCCTGCTTAAGAGACCGGCCAAATATCTGATGACCACTGTCAGCATTGAGGAGGTCAGACAAGATGGAAAGATGGAACAATACATTCCCCTATACTGTAGGAGTTCAACTGTATGTATGTATGTATGTATGTATGTATGTATGTATGTATGTATGTATGTATGTATGGGACTATGATTTTAATACTTACTGCCTAAGTCGTTTATATTTTCCTAAATGGCAGAAAGCGGTCCCTGTTGCCTGTTTATGTTGACCAACTGTCCTGTTTTATGATGTTGTAACATGTCATTGATTTAGGTATTTTTGGAGCACAGACTCTGATGGAATGACTAACTACTCAGCTGATCTGGGGGGCAGTTCAATACGACAAAGCATTAGGAGGACTGCAGACACAGTAGTATTGCATATCACTGTACTACGCTCCATAACAACATGATGGTTGTGTGGCCAATCTACTCCATGTGTACCTGTAACTCGGTTGTTAAGTCTGACGTCTAACGCGTGACGTTTAGCAATTTCCGGGTCCAAATAAAAAATTCCCCGCACCAGGGTACCAGTGTACTACAGTGGTAGAAGGACAGTTCAATCGTTTTTTAGACTGGGATCTATTCATACAACAAGGGACACAGCACTTTCCCGTTTTTCCCATATTGTCAGCGTCTTTGAGGAAAAGCGCTATATAAATATAATGAATTATTATTATTATTACTGGCATTTCGAAGAGAGCGCCTCAGCCAACTTTGGACCCGGAAACACGTCACGACTTAACAACCGAGCTGTCTGAGCATTCCACCCAACTGACTCGGCCTCGTGCGCTGTGTTCCAAATCACAAACAAGTGAAGTACAGAAGCTGTATGTATGTGACGCGGTCTGGTGAAAAGGGCCACATGTCAGCAATTCTCAACTCGCGACAAATGAGCAAAAAGCTTCTTTAAAAACAAGCTTCTAAAACACTAGCCGGTTTCACAGACAAGGCTTAAGCCTAATCCTAGACTAAAAAACATCTTCAATGGAGATTTTACATTGAAAGTGTGATTTAGTCCAGGACTAGGCTTAAGCCTTGTCTCTGAAACCGGCCCTAAAGGTTTTCTGTTGTTTTGCATATTACGAAAGTTGAAGTGTTGAAGAGCCCACTCGATATATAACAGCAGTTTTAGGATCACTAAATCATTTGTGAATTGGATTCACTGTCTCGTCTGCTATAGGCTACTGGTAAGTGACACATGGTTTGTAAACAATCATATGTTTTAGGACGTGTTCAAATGCAAGGACTGTGTGATCATCTAATTGTGTGTAGTTATGTGTTTTTAGCATGTTGATGTTCTATCAGTGTGTTGTGATGTGCTAAACATGCAGTTAGATGTTCATAGCGATGTTCCTTTTTAGCGCTAGCTATTAGCAGCTGTTTTGCGTGTGTTTTGATTCAGAGCGCGTTTCTCCACTATTTGGTTTGAGGTGGACCAACATTCAAATAAGATATTATCTTCTTCAACTATTTTCAATGTATGACACATCACTTGAAAGTTTACAATCTGCACTTTCATAATCTGGGATTTAAATAAAAAAATAAAATAAATGACCATGCCAACTAGAGGACATTTTAACCAGACTCTGTCACATATGTAGGTGGAACCGAGGCGTCATGCTTGTGGGATGAGTGACCTCGCCTGAAATATGAACACTTGTTTTGGTTTCCTGAGCTAACGCTGAGGCTTTAGCTTAGGGGGCTAAGGCAGTGTTGTGACAAGCAGAAGACTCTGATTTGAGCTCCGGCGTATGTGACCTATGGTGAAGTAGAAGAAAGGTATGCTGAGAGATGTCACCATTCCATCACTGTGCTTAGTCAGATCTTTGACCGTTGAACAAGCAGGAAACCAAATTCTCAAAAAAAACAAAAACTGTGTGCTGGAGCAAAAAGAAATGTTGCATGGAGGTGTAACATTACGCTACTCAGGTGTAACATTACGCTACTCATTGGTGTTGAGGAGAAAAAGAGGGTGGCGGCGGGTAATTTGACGAACATCTACGGGGGTGTCCTACACTTCAATACTCAGCCCCCTATTTTGTTTTTGCTTGACGCAAGCAATATTTTACCAATTTGTCTGTGTAACTGCAACAAATTGGGAAAGAAAAACGTTTTATTTTAAATTCTCACCAATCAGTAAGTAGTCTATGACATCATGGTTGATGTTCAGGTACACAGATAGAACTGTCGAGGGGCTATGACATCATGGTTGATGTTCAGGTACACAGATAGAACTGTAGAGGGGCTATGACATCATGGTTGATGTTCAGGTACACAGATAGAACTGTAGAGGGGCTATGACATCATGGTTGATGTTCAGGTACACAGATAGAACTGTAGAGGGCTATGACATCATGGTTGATGTTCAGGTACACAGATAGAACTGTAGAGGGCTATGACATCATGGTTGATGGTTCCACAGTCCAGTTCTAAACCAGCTATAATAGGAACGTATGGCAGAAAGTGTTTAGTGTTTATAACTGTTGGAACTGGTTTTTTTCTCAGTTCCAAGCATTATGAATTGGCATTGGTGTTTTTTTTTTTTTTAAACCCAATGACCACCTTCAAAATGTACAGTTAGACTCTAGTTCACCTGAATACAGCTTTTTGATAAGTATACTTTTTAAGCTATAATAATTCAATTGTTATATAGGTGGTGTTGTTATTTGAAAATGTCTTTCAATTGGGCTATTTCATTACATTTGAGAAAAGCAGTGTTTACCGCACATTGCAGTGCATTCAAATGTGTATCTATGTATCTAATTAAGGAAATACAACAGTATTTCAAATACAACACACTACACATGTAACTGCTGCCATAGAGTCCTGTTCTAGTTGGTTCAGAGCTGGACCTAACAAGATGGCTGCCAACTGATTCCATTCCAGTGCATACAGTGTCCATGACAACAGCCTATCTGCAAGCCCACCTCCTGGACAGGATGCCAAGACCATCTTTAAGCACTACTTCTGTTTGGCAATAGTTGTCGTTTTTTTTTTACATACCAGCTGAAACTTAGTTCCCAACTTGTTGTTTTGTAAGTGCGTCTACACTGCACTTACTGACAGTAAGTGAGCATGTTTAATTAGGTCTGGGATGTTTGAATACATACTTGACGGCATTCTCAAGTCTCTGGATTGAAATTGTTCATATCCAAGTGCTGCCTTCTGGTCTGGTTCTATTGTAATACATTAACACTCCAGGGGTAGAGTAGCCATGATTTGAGCCACTTGAAACAGTCAGTTACTGTAATTTGAGCAAATTAGATCTCTCACATGATGTCTCAGAAAAAACAAAAGACACAAAACCACAAATGGAAAATATGAAGCAGATTAAGTCACTTTATCAAGAAACAAACCCTTGCCTTCCTCGCCCTGGACGTTTGTGTCGATCTGAAAAGACTGAACAGGTATTTGATGCTGGAAGCTCCACCGTGAGCCCTGATTGGCCAGGTGGAATCTTCCCTATCTTGCCTATCCAATCCTTATCCTTTCACATCTACACAACTGTCTGGAGTAGGGGTTAGTGGTTGTTTCAAAGTCAAATAATCATGATGATTTTCCATTCATAACCCAAGATGAATTAGTATACAAATTGTGACTTATTAGTTAATTGGTGCATTTGTTTCAGTAGTTTGACTTAAGATCTGGTTTTACAGTACGCTTCAATCAGTGTCTCTCGAAAATGATTTATGATCGACTAGCCAATGTAAACGTGAGAGCCAGCTTACCTTATGAACTGTAACTCCTATTGTGTCATATAACATCTCTGCCTGCACTCATACTCATCCCATGACTGATCCACAATGACTCTCATTGCCCTAAATACTTATTGATTGTAGATCTGAACGGTTCAGATGATTCAGAGCAACAGATCTGGGTTGAAAGATATTTCCCCCTCAAAGCCATTGTAAATAAATGATCTTGGATCACCAGTGTGTTTCTCAGTCATATGACATCATGGATGCTAATACCCATGTCCTCTTTAGGCACCCTGCACTGTCCAAAGTGCTCCACCAATAGCCCTAGAACCACCTTTGTGGCTGAGGCAATGCACTTGGTCAACAAGTCAACCTAACACCAGACTGGTCAGGATCAGGACCCTGTCTCTGACACTAAGTAATGTCTTGGGTAGTTATTGCCTCAAGGGGATGAATAAAGTTAGACACATGTGTCGATCTTTGAAGATTCGACAGGTTCGATAGGCTAGGTGGAACTTCCACCATCTTGTTTGTACTTATCCTAGATGTGTCTAGGAAGTAGGGATTCAAGTTTCTTTTTTTTTTCAAGGACAGGATCACTGACTTCTTACAGCCAGTAAAGTAAAAAAAAATCGAAATGTTGGTAAAATCTGGTAATGGGTTTGGTGGTCTTAACTCTTAATTGACTATTGATTAACCTTTGTCGTCTGAGCAGCAGCTAACATTGTGCACCCCATGATAGAGGTCATAATCCATTATGAGGTCATAATCCATGATAGAGGTCATAATCCATTATGAGGTCATAATCCATGATAAAGGTCATAATCCCAGACCCATGTGAATCAGAGATGTCGCTGTAGGTTCATTACCACTGCGGTGGTCAAACAAATGGAGGAGAGGGACCGACAGAGAAACTAAATGGCTTCGACAAATGAATCACAGATTGCACATGCTCCACAGTTACCCACCGTCGTTGTCTTGGTGAGGTCTCAACCCTGTTGTCCTTGAATTGCAAAACATTGTCTTTTAAAAACCCACAAACACTGAAGTCGAGTTTAATGACAGCCAGGTCTCCTCCTTGTGGAAACATCCCAACTGCTCCAACTGAGAAATGGAAACTGCTCAACTTCAACAGGCAGAGAAAGATGACGAGGGTCGTATTCCACCGCTCCTCTTCTCTCCTTCTTGATCACGTCTAGAGGCTCAGAAACGTTTCCCTCTGATTGTTAACTTTCACAATATGGCCCTGTTTTGGTTACCAGTCCAAGAACGATGCCCTATTACCACCACTGGCCATATAAATAGGGATAGGGCGCTTTGTGCTGGTAGTGGAAAAGGGAGATGGAGGGGATAGGGGGTTTTAGCCTGACTATCTTGCCACATAGTTGAAAAGACAAGCTGTACTGCTCTCTCCTCTTTACTGTCCATATGGGGCGACTCGGGAAAACGCTAACGCCAAAACCAATAAGAATGAAGATCATTTTAAAAACTAGGTAGAGCAAGAAACCCTAGTCATATCCTTGATGCGTCTCAGGTATGGTCCAGTGGAGATTCCACGTATGGACAGATTGCTAGCGATGGTAACTTAGGCCTCTTCCAGCTAACATAGGACTGCTGGTGTACATGTTAAGTGCTGTGGCTTCTCAGTCTAATAGACATTTGCTTTGGAGGGAAAGGACAGACGAGATGGGACAGGGGGCAGTGTGGGCTGAAGGAATGTCTCTCAGGGAGAAAAAAAGTAGAGGAATCGGTCTGGTCAGGGTCGAAGGTCAACGATGAATGCCTCAAGAGTCACCTTGTGCCAGCACTCCATCAGGGTCATTGGGGTCAGCCTGTGCTGAGAGACCAAGACTGCGTGGACTCTCATCAGGTGACCTAGCTAGAATTTGGTTGGATGGACTGGGAGGGGGTTAGTGGAGGGGGTATGGAGAGGGTATGGAGGTGGCGATGGCGGTGTAAGATGGCTAGTGTTGTCAACATCTCGGCGTTCCTTGCTCCATTGGTGAGATCCCTCCTTCTGTCAGAGCTGGAATGTGAAACAGGAGAGAGAGAGAGAGAGAGAGAGGTGATCCCGAATTAGACCTATGAGACTAGACAAATGACATACCGGCATATTTCCTAGATACATTTATTGTTACATGCTAGACAACATAACACTTGCATGTGATTTAATTATTACTTCAGTTACCCTAAAGAGTAAAGGAAAAAATAACATAATGGAAAAGTATATGCAGACAATCATTTCATGTGAGGCTTAGTTGCTTAGAACAGTTGCTTGAGAATTGATGTCCACCCATGACCATGCGTACGCACAATGCAAAGTGGTAAAATTAAGGAACTGCTTATAAAATTGCTAATAGTTAAATTACTTCATTTTCACTTTTCATTCATTTCATTTCAATTCGTTTTATACCATAGGAACTGTTGACATTTGATAGTATTTCATCAATTCGCTACATTGTTGTCTAATGAAAAAGTTGAGCCGGTGCCAGTGCTGGGCCGGTGCCAATTTTGCTTGCTTTTAAGAAACTTACCAGCACCAGCAATACCACTCATTAGGCTCCAATGGAAGCTAGCGTGATGTGGGCTATCGTGCTAGCGTGATGTGGGCTATCATGCTAGCGTGATGTGGGCTATCGTGCTAGCGTGATGTGGGCTATCGTGCTAGCGTGATGTGGGCTATCGTGCTAGCGTGATGTGGGCTATCGTGCTAGCGTGATGTGGGCTATCATGCTAGCGTGAGGTGGGCTATCGTGCTAGCGTGATGTGGGCTATCGTGCTAGCGTGATGTGGGCTATCGTGCTAGCGTGATGTGGGCTATCGTGCTAGCGTGATGTGGGCTATCGTGCTAGCGTGATGTGGGCTATCGCTGATGACAGTTTCTCAAAGCCAAGTGCATTCACAAAAAAGTCTCAGTACCCTTCTACAGCATAAAAGAAAAATAGAGGTTTCGTTAAATAAAAAATAAAAACAATCTAAATGCTAAATGCACACCCCCCTATAGTTTACTGTTGCAAATGCTAAGGTGCTATTGATATTCAGCCAGATCTAAAATAGGCAAAAAAATAAATAATCTTATTTGCACGTTGGTTTGGGCAAAGATGATGAGAGAACCAGGGGCACCTCTTTGGGTCCTCAGGAAGAGGGGGTGCCATGAGACCAACCTTTTCCCCCCCCTCACTTCTGATTCTGATTGTGAATTCGCAGACACCGCCTCTTTAGCGGCGGTTGGAGCTCGGGGCTCCCGGCAGTTGCCAGAGGAGCACTGATGGTGCAGGAGACGATAGCCGTCTTGTCGACACAAGGCTTTGGCACAGGCTGGATGACGACACAGCCGGCCGTGGACAGCAGGGGCAGTGAGTACGGGTGGTCCTCCTCATCCAGACTAGGGTCGGGTTCCAGCTTGCCTTGCCCAGCGCCCCCCGCCTCCTCACACGGGCCCCGCTTACCTGTGTCCCACTCTGCTACTGAGAGGCTGTTCTCCTTCAGCGCCTCCCGCTCCAGCTCACTGTCGGCTTGCTTGCCTTCACCTCCTCCTCCTCCTCCTCCTCTCCGGCCGAGGTCCAGATGCAGTTCTGAAGGAGAAGTGTGCGACGTGCCGTTGACTATTACGTTACAAGGGGCAGCGGGGCCGGGCTCAGTCCATGCGGTGGTACCACCAGGCAGAGGGAGTTTGGCGGGGTGGGGGTTTGGCTGGGGCGGTGGGGGGGTGGCGCTGCAGATGGACATATCGTTACAGAGCAGGGAGGTTGGCTCCAGCGAGCCGCCGAGGGCCTCCCTGGCCTCCTCCTCTCCCATGTCCTCTGGGAGGTCGCTGCCCCCCCCCAGACCAGAGGGATCTAGAAGGGCCGGCGAGGCGGGCGGGGGCAGGGGGGGGCTCAAGTCTGGTTCCACTTCCGGCTCCACCTTCACCTTGAAACTAGGCGCCACCTGATGGATGACTTGTTGCGGCCGCGGCCGCTGGCCCAGAGTCAGGTCGATCACCCCGTCAGGCAGGGAGGGGGAGCTAGGGGGCGAGAGGCCAGAGACGCTCCCTTGACTCTCCTCCGCTTTAACAGTCAGATCCACAACGTCAGTCCTACTCCTCTCTGTGCCAAAGTGGCTCAGGTTATAGCCAGAGAATCCTGAAGAGAGTGTCCCAGAACTGGAGGGGGGCCCGAACTTCCAGTCACCCCCAGAGGATCCCGGGGTGAACGGCCTGCTGGGATTGATGGGCTCCCCAGAAGCATTGGGAATGGGGTTGTTGTTGTTGTTGCTATTGGGGTAATACCCACAGGTATTGGGATTGTATGGGATGGGCACAGGGATGGGTATAGGAACTGGTAGGGGTACGATGACAGGATAGGGGACCAACAGGGTCGGCGGGGGCACCAAAGGTGCAAGGGAGGGCATGCCAAAGTTCATCATGTGCGGCATGGGGATGGGGCCGTTTCCCATCATGTTGGGAAAGGAGGGGAATCCGGGCATGTGGAGGCCTGGGTGCGGCGGCATCATCCCTGGAGGAATTCCTGGAGGATGGATCCCTGCCAGGTTGGGGTTGGAGGACGGGTGGACATGAGGCGAGGGCATGGGCCTGTGCATAGGACTGGACGGGGGGCCCAGGGTCCTGGGCGGTGGGGGGGGCGGACCGATGCCCGGGATCATGGGATTGGACAGGGGGCTGTTGGGTCCTGCGGCGTGAGGCGGGCGGAGGAAGGGCGGCGGGCGGATATGATGCATCATCTGGTGCTCCATGAAGAAGGGAAGAGGCACGGGCCCCCGCGGCGTCATCACCATGGGGGGGCTGCCCGGGGGCATGCCCATGGAAGGATGCAGAGCGTGGACCGACGGAGGGGGTAAGGAGGGGCTCTCGTGAGGTCTGGATGAAGGGTTCTTAGCCGAGGAAGAGGAAGGAGAGCAGACAGCACCGGTCTCTGAGGGAGAGGCAGCGATGGAACAGTTGGGGGCCGGCACAGAGGTGTTAGCGCCCCCTGGAGAATGGGCTTTGCGTCGCAGGTCCATTAGGGGCGTACCCCAGGACTCCGGCGTAAGGAGCTGTACCCCACCACTGCTCTCCAATTTGCCTTCGACAGGACCGTGTCCTGGGTTGGACAGGACACCCGGCAGCGCAGCTTGGGTCTCCTTGTAGAAGATGTCCATTTTGTACTGGTTCAGACATTTGGCACTGCAGAACTGCAGTCTCCGCTCGCCGGCGCCAAAATCCAGGTACTCCTTGGTGTGGCGGATGTGTTTGCACCAGTCACACACCTGCAACACAAGACACATACAAAACAAGACGTCAGCAGGTGCAATACACTACACACGCCATCACTTTTGTAGTTCTGACATAGTTATGTAATTATATTTTGTAAATTTCAAGACTTTAAAATAATAGCCCTGATCCTCAAAGCTTAATGCCACTGGCTTACCGAATCATACCTCAAAATATATATTTTTTTTATTTCATTGTTTGTAATCAATGTCATTGTACACAAACAATGTTTATAGCTTTGAAATATGTTGTAATAAAACAAATGAAATACAACTTATGTCATCATCATAGGCTGTTAGTTCTTGCATCCAGATCTTGGTCTAATCGTTTGAGAGTGGTCACATTTCTCTAGCCCCAGCCTCAACTTTATATTCAAACAAGTGACGGGTTAGCTATTTGGCTAAGGATTGTGTCTTTAACCCTCCAGTAAGTACAGTGTAAATAACTACGCCTAGCCAGAATGACTCATAGGGAAGGGACCTGTCTCCTGTTTCTGTAGTGTGAGGTAGCTTAACACCCCCTTAACAGGATTCTAGTTAGAGAGGCAATGTCCTCCAATAACCCAACTATGACCTGGGTCAGGGGTCAAACCCCAACTGTCCGATCTCAGAGTCGACACTATAACCACTATAACCATAATCACTACACTGGCTCCCCGCTGGTGGAATGAGCTTCCCACGGCTGTCAGAACGGCAGAGTCACTACCCATCTTCCGTCGTAGACAGAAGACCCATCTCTTCAGGTTACACCTTAACTGCTCCCCCTGAGACATCCACTACCCCCCAGCACTACATCTCCTGAGACACCCGCTTTCCCCTTTACTGTGTCCCCTATGACTTCTATTGCCCCCCTTGTACTGTCTCTCTGTTCTCCAGTGTCTATATATTATTTATTTTTTAAATAAAAAATATCACAGAGACTGCCAATGGCCCCGGGCCTGAGCTGGATTACTCTTCCTGCTAGGACTGGTGGATTGATGATTCAATTGATGCTTAGTCAAATGTATTGATTGTAAGTCGCTTTGGAATAAGGCGTCTGCTAAATGCCAAAAGTGTAAAAAAAAGAAAAGAAAAAGTAAACCACACGTCCAGTCAGACACTATGATGTGTCTTCTTCTAGCATTCTGTCTGCCAACGGCCCCTGGCCGAGCTTACTCATTCCTGCTATGACAGATGGATAGATTCACTTACTTGGTCAAATGTATTTGTTTTAAGTCGCTTTGGATAAAGGCGTCTGCTAAATGCCAAACATGTAAATGTAATGTAAATGGGAGAGTATTTTTGTTTATACTGGGAAATTCCAAGCATCCTATGAATCTTAACCCACTCCTCTTGGGAACGTTGTCGGACTGGGCTAGTCTCTTTAAAACGAGAAGTGCCAAGGGTTGGGGTCACGTGACCCAGTGAGTTAAAAAAAGAAATATATAAAAAGATATCGATAAAATGTCAGGACCCTCCTTTCATGACTTTTCCTAGATATGTGCGTTTTGCCACCCAGTATCCTAAATCACACCAGGAGGTATCAGCCTAGTTACATCACTAGTTACAGTGACTCGTCGTCCTGCTGTTTTGCTGCTGCCTCTCCTGTCCACCTGTTGTCGCTTTCATTTGCACCAAAGCAGGTGAAATTGATTAACAATCGTTTACGCTTCCTAACTGGACAGATCGATATCCCAGAAGTTTAATTAACTTGGTGTTATACTGTGAAGATTAAGTGGTCCCTTAATTTTTTTAAGCAATGTATTTAGTGCCCCTATTTAAAAATGCAAAGTTTGGAACATCATTAAAAAGAAGAAGAAAAAGAACACTGATGACCTGAGCTGAAAGGCTGGTAAAGCCACCGAAGACTTCTCCAGTGGACGATTGAAGAATGCTCTGCATAATTAAGAAAACCCCCAAAACAACTGTCCCACTCATCAGGAACACTCTCCAGGAGGTAGGCGTGAATGTGTCAGAGATTACCATCTGCAGAATCACCAGCTGAACAACAGAGGATTCACTGCAAGATGCAAACCACTAGTTATCCTCAAAAAGGATGGTCAGGTTACAGTTTGCTAAAAAGAAATGGACTGCACTTATATAGCGCCTTTTTTGCTGCTCCAAAGCGCTTTACAACGGCCTCTCATTCACCCATTCACACACACATCCACACACCAATGGCGGCAAGCTGCCATGCAAGGCGCTGGCCCGCTCACTGGGAGCAATTTTGGGGTTCAGTGTCTTGCCCAAGGACACTTCGACATGTGGCCAGCCGGGGCTCAAACCGCTGATCTGCCAACCTTGTGATCATTAGACGACGACTCTACCTCCTGCGCCACAGCCGGCCCAAGTAAAAAAAAAAAGCATGCAGATGTCTGGAAAAAGGTATTGTGGACAGATAAGACACATATCATTATCAGTACCAGAGTGATTGCAAGAGGACAGTTTGGAGAAAAAAGGATCTGACCAAGATTTACAACATACCATGTCATCTGTGACTGTAACTAGCTTAGCGGCCTTGTGGTTAGAGTGTCCGCCCTGAGATTGGGAGGTCGTGAGTTTGGTCCCCGCCGAGTCGTACCTAAGACTATAAAAATGGTACCAGATGCCTCCCTGCTTGGCACTCAGCAATAATGGTTGGATTGGGGGTAAGACCCTGTGACGTACCAGCGTTATGCCGCCTCATGCTATGGAAACAGGAGATCAGAACAGAGAAACAATGGCTCCTGGCCATTAGGCTTGAGAGAACCATCGGTTCTCAAGGCTACTTACGTTACCTCATTTGTCAAACATGTTGGAGGGTGTGTTACAGTTTGGGCATGTATAGCTGCCAAGCTGTATAGCTGAACTGGCTAACTTGTCCAAGTTGATGATGTAACTGTTGGTGGCAGCAACATAATGTATTCTGAAGTGTACTCTCGAGAACAAGCAAATTCCTGCAAATTTATTGGATAAAACAATGACCCAAAACATACTGCCATAGCAAGAAACTAGGTAGTATTTTAGGGCCAAGTCAAGTGGCTGGCCAAGTCAATCTTCACAACAAGTGAAGATGGCTGCAGTGGCGGCAGAGCATGGCAGAAGATATCCAGCGTCTGGGGGGGTCAACAGACTTGCATGTCTGAATGGTGAAACCAACCTGTAAAAATGTAAATAAAAGCTGACAATCTCTACTTAAACCACATAGTAAAAGTTTCAATCCAAACAAATGGAGTATAGAGCCAAAAGTTGAAAGACAAAAGAAAAAGCTGTCTCATTCAGGGCACTATAGAACATCCTGAGAGTCTTCCTTTTTTTTTAAATGCTTAAAAGCTGAGGTAAAGATGGCTTTTAAGTGGCTTTTAAGTGATTCCTAACCTGGGCGGATGTACTCAGAGCCCTTTAACGAACAACACCAGTCCAGACAAGAAATGTTCATTAACATCTTCCACCTTTGAAACCTCCTTTATAATGAGTAACGTGTGCACACTGAGCCATCGAGTCATGTGTGACAGTCGTCACAGGCAGAGCAGCAGGATGAAAATGTTTGTATCACATTGCCGCAAGTATAATATTTTTTCTGTAAGATGTACAGTATTATGTATGGGAGGATCTCTGTGTGTGTGTCCATCGTAGACACTGAAGACCCATCTCTTCAGGTTACACCTTAACTGCTCCTCCTGAGACTGAAAGACACCCGCTTTTCCCCTCTACTGTGTCCCTAAAAACGTCTATTTGCCCCCCTTGTACTGTTTCTCTGTTTCTCCAGTGTCTAAAAAAAAGGTTGTTCCTTCTATCAATGGCCCCGGGCCTGAGCTGGATTACTCTTCCTGCTACAACTGGTGGATTGATGATTCACTTGCTTAGTCAAATGTATTGATTGTAAGTCGCTTTGGAATAAGGCGTCTGCTAAATGCCAAACATTTAAAAAAATATCTTGGGGGGCTGAGAGGGATAGAGCCAGGTAAGCAGGCTTCCACTAGAGGGCGCTGTATTAGCTTGAGTTCTACACTCTGAAGATACTACTAGTACGATGCTACTAATAGCTGGTGTTCCAATGTGAATTCCTCTGAAGCTAAAAGCAAAACAATCAAGAATATTCTTCTTCTTCTTCAGTGACTACAATCTGTCTCACTTTTGCTTCCAACCAGTAGCGGCGGATTCCTAACTGGAGATCTGGGTGCAGAACGTTGACATTCACATTATGCATTGTTGTCAATGGGAGGCTTCACAGGGGAGGATTAACAACACGTTAACACAGGTGTGTCTGTTTACTCCATCTCATCCCGGAGCACAGGGACCATTTCAACCTAATCAAAATCAGGAATGGCAACATTCACAACAACACAACAAAACACTATATCGACCGGTGACTGCATTTCAATACAACTGATCCAAGAGCAGTTTGGCATTGTTCTCCATTCCAGTACCGGAGGCCACCAACCCCACGGTCTTGTTCATGTCCAAAAGACTCAGTTCCACTGCCCTAATCATTCATTATTACCCTTTTCCCGCTTCTGCTTGCTTTGAGACTGAGATAATCAATGTGACCCTGGTGAATAAATAGCTGTGGGTAAACCCAGAACATGGCCGGTACTTGTCAGGCCACACACAGCTCACTCCACCAGCTCAAGGGGGCCGTGGCAGCGACTCACTGGAGATAATTACGGCATTAATCAGTTGTCAGACCCCTAAATGACGTCCATCCATCAGACAGGCCATCATCCCCCTTGCTGAATGCTAATACCTTTCTGGGTTGCTGCAAGGAGTTGACTGGGTTTGGCTCACAGACTGCTTATGGTACTAGACTAGCATATATGATACTAGACTAGCATATATGATACTAGACTAGCACATATGATACTAGACTAGCACATATGATACTAGACTAGCACATATGATACTAGACTATGATACTAGACTAGCATATATGATACTAGACTAGCATATATGATACTAGACTATGATACTAGACTAGCACATATGATACTAGACTAGCATATATGATACTAGAATGATACTAGACTAGCATATATGATACTAGAATGATACTAGACTAGCACATATGATACTAGACTATGATACTAGACTAGCATATATGATACTAGACTATGATACTAGACTAGCATATATGATACTAGACTATGATACTAGACTAGCATATATGATACTAGACTAGCATATATGATACTAGAATGATACTAGACTAGCACATATGATACTAGACTATGATACTAGACTAGCATATATGATACTAGACTAGCATATATGATACTAGAATGATACTAGACTAGCACATATGATACTAGACTAGCATATATGATACTAGAATGATACTAGATAGCACATATGATACTAGACTAGCATATATGATACTAGACTATGATACTAGACTAGCATATATGATACTAGACTATGATACTAGACTATGATACTAGACTAGCATATATGATACTAGACTAGCATATATGATACTAGACTAACACTTGCACACATCAAATGCTCAAGTGAAATACAGCATTATCTGCAAAAACTCACATGTATCATACAAAACATGTATGCCATACAGGGGCTATTGCTGTGCGCTGTGTGAAAACAACAATATTATTACAATGTTTTGTAAAACAAGCCAAAGGAAGGGCCAGACTACACCCAATGTCTTTCAAAGTTACAAATTGCATAACCTACTTAGTGTTCATTATTGATGTTTTTTTATTGATGTTTGTTTTAAAATGTGTGGTTAAGCAGCACACATACAAAGATGACATAGGGAGCATCGATCCCAAAAAACATATTCAGAAAAGAAATCCTCACAATATCAGATGTCAGTGTTCACACAACAAACACTTATTTGACCATCAAGGTGCTTCTAATGGTAGAATTTACGAAATAATGTAATCTCACTGGGTTCAGTGATTTAAAAAAATAAAGTGACGCATTTCTGATTCTCTAATAAATGGACTGCACTTATATAGCGCCTTTATCCAAAGCGCTTTACAACAGCCTCTCATTCACCCATTCACACACCCATTCACGACAAGCTACCATGCAAGGCGCCGGCCCGCTCACTGGGAGCAATTTGGGGTTCAGTGTTTTGCCCAAGGACACTTCAACATGTGGCCAGCCGGGGCTCGAACTGCCGATCTGCCAACCTTGCGATCATTAGACGGCAGCTCTACCTCCTGCGCCACAGCCGCGCCATGTGATAAAGTGCTCGATCTGCTGGTGGCAGATGGTGGTAGTCATTTAGCAGACGCTCTTATCCAGAGCGACATACAATAAGTACATTTGTCTAAAGTAGGTGAATCAACTACACATCCTATCATCCCCAAGCACACCCCATGTATACGGACTACCTAAACCTTACTAGTTACTAGTTGTACTGCTAATTGTATCCTGTCTTATTTTGGTCAGTGCTAGAGAAGTGGAAGAATACAATTGTTAGTCAATTTTCTTGATGTGTCTTCTTGTTTGTGCAAAAGTTCAGGTTTAGTACACGTGTGTAAGGAAGTGCTAGGAGCTCTGAGGAGGGGGAGCCCTAGATCTCTCTATCTCTCTATCTTAGTCTATGCTGGAAGATGGAGGGCAACAAACAGCTAACGACCATGAGCTCTACCTCCATGTCTGACCCAGAGCCGTGTGGTAGATCTTTCCATGCACTAGGAAGCTCTGCTTGCTCCACATCCAAGTGGTCACATGCGGTCGATGTTCCCTGTGCCCTCAAGGGGGCATAAAAGCAAAGGGGTATATATATATATATATGCCATTTAAGCTGATGCTGTTATACCTCCTTTTTTGCCCCCTTGCAGCCAGACATTTCAACCCTGGAGAGGCACACAGCTCCCTCCTCCCTGATCCCTGCAGCCAGGACTATCCAGGACTATCCTCTTCCCTGGAGCTCGTTCTGGACATTGATCATATGCTCCCTCCCTACAGGTCAAAAACAGCTACCTGATGCTCACAATGTTGTTGCTCACGTCGGCACAAACGACACCAAGGATTTTGCAGTGCTTATTGACAGGTTGCAATGCTCAGTAAGGTGTGCTTTCAACTCTGGGCCACCAACACCAACGTACAACTGTGGCAGGGACATATTTAGCCGCCTTTTGCACCTGGCTGAAATATTTCTGCCCTTCAATTTCTTGAGATTATATTGATAATAATTTATATTTTCTGGAAGATTTTAGAAAAGGGAAGTGCTATATCCTAATGCAAGAGAGGCTGGTGTCATGTCAGATAACATGAAAGACTAAAGACCGCCTAAAAGATCACTCTTATTCCATTTTACCATAATCTGATTGGAGACACAGACCGAATGGTGTCTCTGTAGACAACCTTGTATTGGTACCAATCTGAGATAGTATAGATAAGAGTCAAATGCTAATGTTGAGTTAGCTGTTTAACCAACTCTAGAGATACCGTTTGTGACAGGGTCTGGTTAAAAAGTCCTCAAGTAGGGCATGGTCATTTTTCATTTTTTCCAGATTATGAAAGTGCAGATTTGTAAGCTTTCAAATGATGTGTCATACATTGAAATCTGAAAATAGTTGAAGAATATATGCTTATTTGAATGTTGGTACACCTCAATCTAAATACCAGAGAATATCACTCTGAATCAAAACACACGTAAAACAGCTGCTAATAGCTAGCGGCTAAAAAGGCACATCGCCATGAACATCTAACTGCATGTTTAGCACATCACAACACACTGATAGAACATCAACATGCTAAAAACACATAACTACACATAATTAGATGATCACACAGTCCTTGCTTTTGAACACGTCCTAAAACGTACGTTTGTTTTAAAGCCATGTATCACAGTAGCCTACGAAGCAGAATAGCAGACGATACAGTGAATCCAATTCACAAATTATAAGTATTTAGTGATCCTAAAACTGTTGTTTGTTATATCGCGCGACTTGAGAATTCGACTTGAGAATTCCCGCCATGCGGCCCTCTTCACCAGACCGTGTCACATTGGATTTCAAATCACGGCATGATTTCAACTTGATTTCTCACTTTATGGAGTTCTGCCGGCAGAAACATTAATTGTCTCTGCCTTCGGTGAGAACAAATACAACACATATTATGTGACAGCAGCTGGTGAAAGCGGGGAACAAGTCGGCAACCAACCAAATGTTCAGACTTTTATTCTGAAAAATGTGTTGTTGAAAATCAATGACTCACTCACTAGTCAAGACAAAATGGATTGGTTGAGTAATCTCCACTACTCTACACTAACTAGGTGTGTTGACTAGCGAGTGTGTCATAGATCTTTTTTCAACGTCGACATTTATTTACATTTTTCTGAATAAAAGTATGAACATTTTGATTGGTTGCCGACTTGTTGGCGCTTTCACCAGCTGCTGTCACGTACAGCTAGCGCTTATCTCATTTATTTTGTCCTTCATCGTAAATCTATCCCATTCTCACATGCAGTGGCATTGCTCAAGGATTTGGAGAGGATCTGCAAAGAGGAGTGGGCCAAAATCCCTCCTGAGATGTGCACAAACTTGGTGACCAACTACAAGAAACGTCTGACCTCTGTGCTTGCCAACAAGGGTTTCTCCATCATGTTCTAAGTCATGCTTTGCTAGGGGATCAAATACTTATTTCCCTCGATCAAATGCAAATCAATTTATATTATGTATTTTTCTAGATTTTTTTGTTGATATTCTGTCTCTCACTGTTAAAATAAACCTACCATTAAAATTATAGACCGTTCATTTCCTTGTCAGTGGGCAAACTTACAAAATCGGCAGGGGATCAAATACTTATTTCCCCCACTGTATATTTAATAGCCTTTATCCAAAGCGACTTAGAACAAATACATTTGACTAAGTGAATCATCCATCCACGAGTCATAGCAGGAAAAAGTTATCCATGCTAAGGCTTGGAGCCATTGGCAGTCGTCATACTAGAAGAAGGAAGAAGAGATGGGTCTTTAGTCTATGGCAGAAGATGGGGAGTGACTCTGCAGTCTTGACAATGATGGGGAGCTCGTTAACCTCAGCATCATGCTGGACTTCATAATTTTATTTGAACCTCACTCCAGAGACCACATCACTCCGGTCCTCCAAATCCTACACTGGCTCCCAGTCGGATTTAGGATTCAATTTAAGATTCTCCTCAGCACCTACAACACTCTGAACACCATGGCACCCTCCTACCTTCACCCTACCCTACCCTCCTACGGACCGCCTACTCTAACCCTAACCCTAACCCTAAGAAGAAGAAGAAGAAGAAGAAGAAGGAGAAGGAGAAGGAGAAGGAGAAGGAGAAGGAGAAGGAGAAGGAGAAGGAGAAGGAGAAGGAGAAGGAGAAGGAGAAGGAGAAGAGATTGAACATTGCTTTGGCATTGCTATAAACTTTGCAAAGAATGCAACATTAAACATAGACTTTTAATCGTTGCTATGTAAAGACCTTGGTCCCATTTAATTGCCAGGTAGAACTGTTGTTGTAAATGGGTACAAGTCAGAACCCCACTGACTTGAATAGGTTATTCCTTCCTTGCAGTCAAACTGCAGAATGTGAACAAACCTTGAGACTCCTCATCATCTTCTTATGAAGTCTTATATGGTGTTATATCGTCTTATTAACATTCATAGCACCTTATAGACAGAGTCACAGTACATTATGAAGACAATATGATATGATACAATGACATAATAAGTCAGAAGAGGCCTTAATTTCATGAAAATATCACCAGCTATAGCAATTATTGTGCCTAATTACAGAACTTATATGCAACAGTTGCATAATGCTCCATATCTGCCAGTCAGAACTGATATTAGTAGACTCGTCTTTTTAACTGACCATTTAATCCTGTAAAATGTAATGAGGTGTAGCTGAAGGAAAGTGTAGAAAGGTATAAAGGTCTCTGGGTCTCTGGGCTGAGTTTGACAACGTTAAGACCCTAGATATTTTAAATTATAAATGTGCTGAAATTGAAATGTTCCTGGACTCAAAAAGACAGATGGAGAGCACTTACTGTAACGACTTTCTGCACTGTGAGTGAGATTTCACTGCACATTACCCTAATGGAGTTGTTTTTCCTCTCTCACACTCCCTCTCTCCCTTTTTCTCTCACACTCCCTCTCTCCCTTTCTCTCTCACACTCCCTCTCTCCCTTTCTCTCTCACACTCCCTCTCTTGCACACAGATGTTTGCAGGATTGTAATTATGGTCATTTATTTTTACCGTGGCCATTGAAGCGACGGACACTCTAGCACGGTTTAACCGTTGGCTGTGTGGTAATTACCTTGCCACCTAGTGCAGATGAACATCATGATGGCGTTTTGACCTTTTCTCCCTCCATCCTCCTGCCACAAGCAGGGGTCATTATTTGTAGTAACAATAGGTACTTTCTGCGACAATTTTGGAAGAATTCAACACAATGTTCTGTATGCTCTTGTGAGAGCTACTGAAATAAAAGTCTACTGCATATTGGGTAGTGAATATGAATGGCAGAACTAAATTGTTGATGGAAATTTAAAAAACAGCATTGTATGTTACAAACAAAATGCTAATGCTCTTACAGTGCACTGTGTAAGTAACGGGACAGTGAAGCATTTGTTCTTCTTTTGGCTCCAAACGTTTGGATCTGAAATCACTATTACTATGAGCTGGAAGTAGAGATCCTCAACTTTCATTGAAGGGGTTTTCTGTTGCTGTCACCATGAAGACATCACAACACTTTTACATAGACACTAAGGGTGTGTTCTCACTAGAACATTTGCGTCACTTGGAATCGTTTTAGTTTAGGCTAAAATTCGCTTTGCTCTGCGTCGTTTGGAGCTGTGAGAACGCGCATTCGAAGTCGCTCCCGGAGCAAACAACCCATGCATGCTCCGCTTGAAAAGGGTGGTTTCGCTCCTGTTAGAAACGACGCATCGAGGCTGTCCATAGGAAAACAACAGCGCATGCGTGTTGATCTGGATAAGAGCGGGGTGAGTCACCCGGCAGGCAATTTTCAAATTTTCGGACCAATCAACTACCTCGTCTGTTGCTTCGATTGCGTATGTTACTTCGTTTACATAAAGGGCTGTGAGAACGCAAGTCAGAGAAATAATTTATGCAACAATGTTGCAAACTCATCCACTTGCTCCGTGTCTCGATTCAGACTTTCATGTGAGAACATGACCTTAGGCATGTTAGGCTGTCAAAAGTGCAGATTTATCAAAAGTACAACTTAAGCACTCATGTTTAGTATTTGATTGGTAATGCTTGTCTGCAGTAACTGCCTGAAGTCTGCGACCACTTGACCACACCTCGGGGTCTCTTCTCTGGTGATGCTCTGCCAGGCCGGTACTGTAACCATGGTGATGCTCTGCCAGGCCGGTACTGTAACCATGGTGATGCTCTGCCAGGCCTGTACTGTAACCATGGTGATGCTCTGCCAGGTCTGGACTGTAACCATGGTGATGCTCTGCCAGGCCTGTACTGTAACCATGGTGATGCTCTGCCAGGCCTGTACTGTAACCATGGTGATGCTCTGCCAGGCCTGTACTGTAACCATGGTGATGTTCTGCCAGGCCTGTACTGTAACCATGGTGATGCTCTGCCAGGCCTGTACTGTAACCATGGTGATGCTCTGCCAGGCCTCCTGTACTGTAACCATGGTGATGCTCTGCCAGGCCTGTACTGTAACCATGGTGATGCTCTGCCAGGCCTGTACTGTAACCATGGTGATGCTCTGCCAGGCCTGTACTGTAACCATGGTGATGCTCTGCCAGGCCTGTACTGTAACCATGGTGATTCTCTGCCAGGCCTGTACAACCTTCAATTATTGTTTGTTTTGAGGACAGTTTGCCTTGAGTCTCTCTGTCTCCTCTTCAGCGAATGAAATGCTCAATGTTCAATAGGGTTTACATGTGAATATTGACTTGGTTAGTCAACATTATACAACAGTTAGTTCCGACCAAGTAATTTGATTGAACAAGAGGCATTCCATGAGTGCTGATATACAGAATTCGATTGTTAAGTCGTGACGTGTTTCCGGGTCCAACGTTGGCTGAGGCGCTCTCTTCGAAATGCCTCAGTAATAATAATAATTCATTATATTTGTATAGCGCTTTCCGAGGCTCAAAGACGCTGACAAATATGGGAAAAACAGGAAAGTGCTGTGTCCCTAGTTGTATGAATAGATCCGAGTCTAAAAAACGATTGAACTGTCATTCTACCGCTTTAGTACACTGGTAATCTGGTACACTGGTGCAGGGAATTTTTGGTTTGGACCCGGAAATTGCTAAACGTCACGTTTGACTTAACAACCGAATAACAGCACTGGGACTTTTAACTATAGGTATCACTCCGAAATGACCGTTAATACAAAGTAGCTAGCCTGCAGATGTTTGTGTTCAGGTTACTAGGCAACAGTCCAGTTGCGGAACTATTTTTTGTTGACGGAACCAAAATAAATGATTAAATAAACAAACAAATCATAATCTGTTATAGTCACTTATTACTGTTAACTAATAAATTGCGCTGTAGAACTGTTGTATAAAAGCAATATCACACAGGAGGTCGTGCTGTTATACTGAATATCAGCACGGCTGTGATTGTCTTCCTACTCGGCCTGCGGCCTCGTACCTACGACCCAATCACAGCCGTGCTGATATTCAGTATAACAGCACGACAACACAATTTACTCTTTTCCCTTTCCAGAAAATTGTTGAAGCCTCTGCAGTTCTGCAGACGAGGCTTGGGCAGTTTCCGATTTTTGATACCGACAAAGCGTCTCCAAATAATACAGCAACTTACGATTAAACCGCGGTTTTGAGTATCATGACTGTATCATTATTATTACCATTATTATTTTAACGACAAAAAGCTAGGCTTATCAAATAATAACAAAATAACAAAAACAGCAGTAACGAAAATGGGCATAAAAGCGTATCCTACTACGTTAGGCTATTCAAATTATGTGTTAACATAATGTGCTAATTAATCCCTCTCTGTGCTGCCTCTCCATAACGCCTTTTTTGTATGTTTTGGTTTGTTTAATGTATTGCTGTTTGTAAGTGCTTAATGTTGTGTAGCCTGTAATTCTCCTGTGGCTTCTATGTGCTTGAAATGTCGCTGCTCCCATAAGTGTGTATGTGGTGTGGTTTGTAAACATGCTCTGGCTTGTGTGTGCTTCTACGTGTTTGCTATGACTCCATGTGTCCCTGTCCCCTATGCGCTGTTAGTGTTTGTTGCAGCCGCTTGTAATCACCTCAGCTTGCTTACTTGTGTTTTTTGTCAAGTGTGATGTTGGGGTACCTTGTCTCAGCCACGTGTTCTTAGAATATTGAAATGTTTTATTTTAATTAATGACGTTACTTTTCAGGATGCCATGTTACAACTGGCCGGGGACTCCAGCTGAAAATTAGCCGACTACACTAACGCTGCCTTTTTTACTGTATTTTATATGGTTCATGTATTTGGATTGTCCTCGATATAATAAACTAATAAACTAAACTAAACTTAACTAAACCATGTGTAACGCAATGTAACATAACGTCCAGCGCCTGTCTTTCCTTTTAAGATGTTCAGGGACGAGGGATGAAAACTAGCCTTCTTGGCTAATTCTGTACAACCCTGATGCCCAAAAGGTTGGGACGCTGTGTAAAATGTAAATAAAACAGAATACAACGATTTGCAAATCCTTTTCGACCTATATTCATTTGAATACAGTACAAAGATAAGATATTTAATGTTCAAATTGATAAACTTAATAGTTTTTTTGTAAATATACACTCATTCTGAATTTGATGCCTGAAAATGTTGGGACAGAGCCATGTTTACCACTGTGTAACATCACCTTTCCCTTTGACAACACTCAGTAAGCGTTTGGGAACTGAGGCCAATAATTGTTGTAGTTTTGAAAGAGGAATTCTTTCCCATTCTTGCTTGATGTACGACTTCAGTTGCTCAACAATCTGGGGTCTCTGTTGTTGTATTTTGCGCTTCATAATGCGCCACACATTTTCAATGGGAGACAGGTCAGGAGGCTATTGCACGAACGTTGATTAGTATATCAGCGATAAAAATAAATCAGGCGATCAGGCAACTCGGGATTGGAATTCAAGCCTCAGGTGATTCCTCAAACGAGGATCAGGCTTGTGTCATGAGTGTTCACAGAACACCGGCTTAGAAATCCTCGATATGGGCGCGTGCACACAGACATAAAGAGCCCTGAAGTGTCGAACTGTCGAAATGAAGATACTCCACTCTGCAGGGGTCCTACTTTTGCGCAGCATGCCGACTTATTGATCTTTATGAAGACGGAAAAATAAGATGTAAAATAGTGCAATACTGCCGCAATTAACAAGGCGAGGGAAATGGTTTGGCAAGAAATTGCTGCCCGATTAAATGCGTAGGTCATACTAGCCCCAGTTATTGTTATATGTTCATATTTTAATGAATTAATATTTACTACTGTGGTGATATGAGCAGCAGGCTACAAGCTGTCATATCGTCACGATGGCATAGTGGTATCGACCGCTGTCATAGTATTTATTCGTAATTTTAAGACGGTGGTTCAAATCCCTCTTCTGACACACTTTTTACTGCATTTCGTTGTCTGAATCTAATCTAAAATCTCATCTAAAAAAGTATGTAGGCTATAAAATGATGGTGCAGGCTAATTTACAAGAACTGACACGATTACAATGGTGTTTGAAGCCTTTCTGAGTAGTAAATTATGTTCTTCTAACTGGACCCTGGATTTGGCATAGATACTTTTTTATTACTGATGGATAGATGATTCACTTAGACAGATATATCTATTGTAAATCGATTTGCATGAAGGCTTCGGTTAAATGTAAAAAAATAAAAACATTCAGTTGAATCAAGTCTCGAACACGTAACCTTTCGAACTCTAGCTGGCTGCCTTAACCACTGCGCCAGCCACGCCACTGTGATAAAAGCAATGCAAGTTGATAGACTTTTTTAAATTATTATTATTTTTACACTTTTTTGTATTACACTTTTTTAGATCTATCAATCTATCACACTTTCAAAATATCAAGTTATCTATCACACAATCAAACTATCTATCTAACGATCGATCACACTTTCAAAATATCAAATTATCTATCTATCACACAGTCAAACTATCTATCTATCTATCTCATAAAAAGTGGGAACTAATATTTCCTAAAAGACACTTGAGGAACTGTCGTTCGGGATGTAGTTTCCGCCTGTGAGAGATTTTTTGACGCACGCATTACCTAAACTAGCCTGTAAGTCTGCTCGGGACCAGAATTACACAGAAGGATTGGTTGCATAGCAACCAAGCAGCGAATTATTTGAGCCACATTGATGGAACCGACCGCAAGCTTATATAAACCTGGATCAGAGTTAATCGCCTGGATCAGAGTTGATCTCGCTTAGTGGAACAGGCCCCAGGACTGCAGGCTAGCCAGTCTCGTACCCGCAATATTTTACTACGAAGCCGCACACTGTTGTAACACAGCAGAATGTGGCTTGGCTTTGTCCGCTGAAATAAGCAGCAGGGACGTCCCTGAAAAAGACGTCGCCTGGATGGCAGCATGTTGCTCCAAAACCTGTATACATATATATACATGTATATACAGTATATATATATGTACCGTTCAGCATTAATGCTGCCTTCACAGATGTGCAAGTTACCCATGCCATGGGCACTAATGGCACTTTTCCACTACCGTACCGTACCGTGTGAGCCCGGTTTGTTTTGCTTTCTCCACTGCCAACCGAGCCGTACCGGGTCGAAGTACCCGTGCTGGTTTTGGTTACCCTTCCTGACTCAGAGTGAAAGGTACTATCCGTGCCAGGCTGTGTGTGACGTGTGACGCTGCAGACCGTTGAATGGTCAATGGAAATCGTCACAACATCGTCATCCCATTTTCATAGAGTTCACCGCTAACCGCCTTTTTTAAAAACATTTTTAAAAACCTTTGATATTATTTAATAACCTTAGAGATTTCGCTCTCAAAAAACGTCATTTACTTTTTCTGTAATTGCTTATTAATAAAGATTAGAAAAAAAAAATGATAACCATCCTATTATCTTAGTTTAATGTAATTTCAATGCATCATAGAACTTTTCTTTACAACAAGCATAACAATTATGGCTATTATGGCGATGTGCTGTGCCTATGCTAGACCGTTCCACAGTCCAGTGCGCTTCATCATCCCCCTTCGAAAACTGCCATCCCCCCTTTCCATCCCTTATGTCATTTTTATCAATGAACGTGGTATTACTGCTATTTCAACATTTAGTTTTGTCGTATTTGTCGATAACGATGACACGGACACCCACACATGTATTGTGGTTTACTTATTACTGTTCAGCTGCACTTGAGGTTACATTCAATGCATGACTTGTGCTATAGGCAAAAAAGAATTATGAAAGCGGCAAGTAACAGACACGTAACATCCATATGCTGTGTAAACAAAGACTACCAGCAAGACACCAGAGGTACCAGTCACCCTGTTCCTCTGCAACAAACGCAGAGACCACCACACACACACACACACACACACACACACACACACCCATGCACACAACCGCACACACACACACACACACACACACACGCACACCCATGCACACAACCGCCCGCACACACACACACACACACACACACACACACACACACACCCATGCACACAACCGCCCGCACACACACACACACACACACACACACACACACACACACACACACACACACACACACAAGAATGTGGCTGCATCATCAGTGCTTAGGTATAATCATGTATTGAAAACTGCAGACCAATGTTAGAGTCTATTTGTATCGCAAATCATTTGAGTTCAGTGGTTGGATCTGAAAGGCAAACATGGCATAGGAACTCATGTAATGATCCCTAATACTGTACTGTGTGTGAGCTGTGTGTCCAAGTGATCGAAGTGTATTAAAATGGAACTGATCCTATTGAAGATAAAAAAAAAAAGATTGTCTGATTATTTCACACAACACAGCTACTGTATATGAGAAACAGAAACACATCGGAACTTAACACAATGCATAATGGAAAAATGAGAAAACAAATAAAGCCATTTGTATGAAAAAAGTATGTGTATGATTAGCTTTCCTAGTCACAAAACAAGCTATAATAAACAAACAGCATATTTCTTTAAAAAAACAAAAACATTAATCAACACATCCAAACAGTCATGAATATCAAAATATGAAATAAGTCATTACTTTTATCTGCAGTCGCAATCACTCACACTTAAAAAAAAAACTCTAAATCTTAAATCTTGTTTGTTAAAGGTTTTAGTCCTTACAAGAACATCGCTGTTTGCCTTGAAGACAAGCCTGGGCGTGTCCTTAGCATAGCTGCGCTGGGGGCCGTCTTCATCTCTCGCCTGAGGGGACAAATAACGGCCTCTTTTTACGAACTGACAAAAGAAACAGGTGAACAGAAAAGAAGAAGGGAAAAAACAACAACAAACTTATGGATGGATAAGACACTGACAGAGGTCAAAATGGTCTAGAGTGGGAAAAATGGCGAGCATGCACTGGATGTTGTTGTGAGTCCTACGCTGGTTCTCATCATCATAAAACAAGGCTTTGTGTGTGTGTGTGTGTGTGTGTGTGTGTGTGTGTGTGTAGGTGTGTGTTCTTGCGTGCGTGCGTGTGAAAAGGGTGAAATGACATCAGAAGATATACAGTGTGCTGGAGGGAGGTTTTGTGCCAAATTTTCAGAATGACCTTTCAATTCCATTTCATTCAATCTAGAGAGACAATTTAAAAAGTACCACACGGCAGTCAATTCGAACATTTTTCATTGAACATCCCGTTTCAAAAACTTTTTTTCCCCCTCTGCCATAAGGCCTCTCAACACCTGACTCCCTGCACTAACCCTGCCAGATGTACAGCACTTTATCAAGTGTTTTTGTCTTGTGGTTATGTGTGTACATTGTCCATGGTGATAGTCGTGTGTAATGTGTGTATGTTTGATGTATTTGACACTGTCGCTGTATTGAGTTTTTTCCATCTGTACCGACAACGAATGCCACCGACCTTGGTGGTGTGGTCATTAAACCATTCATTCATTCATTCATTCATTCATTCATTCATTTCATATAGAAGTTCAGGAGGAAGTCAGAAAGGTCCAAAACAGGATACACAGGTGTCCTGTGTATGTACCAGGACTGGGAACTGATGGAGCTGTTTAGACTATTGGGTTAAACAGAACCAGACCTGGATAAAACACATTCAGATACTTGAGTTAGTTTTCCTCGTACAGGAGATGGTATAGCCCCAAAGATAATTCAAGTTACCTCAAATAATCTACGGCATTTGATATGTATTTCATCAAGGTTTGACATCTTATTATTTTATTATGTGAAATTATACATTGCTTTTATAAAACGCATCCATAAATTCTCTCTGTCTTAGGAGAGGTTTGGTTACGCTGACATTGTTATTTTGAATGGTGAAAAAAGTGTATTCAAAGAGATTCAACACGAGTTTCCAGCATTGTTATTGTTGAGAAATAAAGAATACATTAACCAGACATGGAGGATTGCAACGGCTACTTGGAAGGCCATTTTCAACTACATCCAACTACAAGTTACATAGATACTGTAGTTCAAAAGACTGCCTCTGTAACAACTTAGCAACGAAGATACAGAGTTTTTATTATTATTATTATTATTATTATTATTGGAAGATTAACTTTCCTTCCTTTTTTCTGACATTAAATAATTAATATAATTAAACAATATCATAATTAAAAGGTGCAATATGTAGCTTTATCCCCTTGACATTTTCACTAAATAAACATGCTGAATCATTACTTATGATGCATTGGCAGTCTGTGACAGTGCGTGCAGCAGCTGGTGAGAGGGGGAACAAGTCACCAAAAGTCATCAAAATGTTCAGACTGTTATTTTGAAAATACATTTCAACGTTGTTGAAAATCACACAATCACTAGTCAAGTCAAAATACTGCAACCTAGTGAACTATAACACTACTTTACATTGTTAGCAGGCTCACAAAACAAGCTGTGTTTGTTGATTAGCGAGTGTGTCATTGATTTTCAACAACGAACTCAAATGTATTTACATTTTTCTAAATAAAAGTATGAACATTAAATCGACTGCCGGCTTGTTACCCATTTCACCAGCAGCTGTCACATGATACTGTGATCCCATCAGTTTCCAATGATCACTTAGGTCACGCTTTTATTTTGAAGTTGCGAAAACGATCTTAATGTGGGAATCTGTCCCGCATTGTCGTTCAGAGAACAGATGCCAAACTGCCCGACATGTTTGTTGTAATTATATGACTTGGCAGATCGCGTCAACCAAAAACCGTATTCGGTAAACATTTTTACCTTTTCACACATTTGGCCGGGCACTGAATGTGCTTATTTCTTTTGCTATTTCCTAACCCTCCTAACCCATAACTTGGGTGGCCGAACATTGGGTGCATTCCTACCATCATCTGATAATCTACTGTTGAATCAACCTTCATCCATAACAAATCAAAAGCAAAAGATGTCATTTTGAAACCTGCCAATGCTGTTGCTGGACTAGCAGTTTCTCCAGGACGCAGAGAACATGGAGATTTCTCAGCACGTGAGATATCATATATACTATATATCAAACATATCTATGACATTCATGAGACACACCCGGCAAATGTACGTTTCTCCGCCAGAAATGCGCAGTCGGCACAATGGCGTAGTGGGCTGGCATTCTAATATGCGCTGGAGCCCTGCAAGCACAGTCCACGTGCACAGCACATGTCTGCACAGGTGAGATGGTGTGAAGGAGATGAGCCCATGATGATGATACAGGAAGCACATCCCCATCATCCTGTCAACCCTTCATCATCATCATCATCATCATCATCATCATCATCTGGGTATCAAACATGGAGCTCATCATTTTATGAAACAGATTTGGAGGAGCGCAGCACACACACCCCAACACCTGAGTCTCTCTCTCTATCTCTCTTGCGCACACACACACACACACACACACACACACACACACACACACACACACACAGGCACACTCACAGACACACATATAGAGACACACATACAGAGACACACACTTACACACACACACACACACACAGACACACACACACACAGACACAGACACAGACACAGACACAGACACAGACACACACACAGACACACACACACACACACAGACACACACACGCACACACACGCACACACACACAGACACACACAGACACACACACACACACAGACACAGACACAGACACAGACACAGACACAGACACACACACACAGACACACACACACACACACACACACACACACACACACACACACACACACATTACCAGTCTCCAGTTTGCTCTATGACCCTCTGGCCCTGTGCCAGTTCATCTACATATAGTACTAATGAGGTGCTGGCACGGCATGAGGGCACGCACACACACACACACACACACACACACACACATAGACCCACACACACACACACACACACACACACACACACACACACACAGACACAGACACAGACACACACACACACACACACACACATAGAGACACGCACACACACACACACACACATAGAGACACACACACACACACACACACATAGAGACACACACACACACACACACACACAGTGAGAAAGCAAGCCAGCACCAGACACAAAGCGTCCATCCTGCAGCAGTGTAGTCATACAACCCAGACACAATGTCCTCTACTGGGCTGAACAGGGTCTGTACTGGGTTGAACAGGGTCTGTACTGGGTTGAACAGGGTCTGTACTGGGCTGGACAGGGTCTGTACTGGGCTGGACAGGCTGAACAGGGTCTGTACTGGGCTGAACAGGGTCTGTACTGGGCTGAACAGGGTCTGTACTGGGCTGGACACGGTCTGTACTGGGCTGGACAGGGTCTGTACTGGGCTGAACAGGGTCTGTACTGGGCTGGACAGGCTGAACATGGTCTGTACTGGGCTGGACAGGGTCTGTACTGGGCTGGACAGGCTGAACAGGGTCTGTACTGGGCTGAACAGGGTCTGTACTGGGCTGAACACGGTCTGTACTGGGCTGGACAGGGTCTGTACTGGGCTGGACAGGCTGAACATGGTCTGTACTGGGCTGAACAGGGTCTGTACTGGGCTGAACACGGTCTGTACTGGGCTGGACAGGGTCTGTACTGGGCTGGACAGGGTCTGTACTGGGCTGGACAGGGTCTGTACTGGGCTGGACAGGGTCTGTACTGGGCTGAACAGGGTCTGTACTGGGCTGAACAGGGTCTTTACTGGGCTGGACAGGCTGAAAAGGGTCTGTACTGGGCTGAACAGGGTCTGTACTGGGCTGAACAGGCTGGACAGGGTCTGTACTGGGCTGGACAGGGTCTGTACTGGGCTGGACAGGGTCTGTACTGGGCTGGACAGGGTCTGTACTGGGCTGGACAGGGTCTGTACTGGGCTGAACAGGGTCTGTACTGGGCTGGACAGGGTCTGTACTGGGTTGAACAGGGTCTGTACTGGGCTGGACAGGGTCTGTACTGGGCTGGACAGGGTCTGTACTGGGCTGGGCAGGGTCTGTACTGGGCTGAACAGGCTGAAAAGGGTCTGTACTGGGCTGAACAGGGTGAACAGGGTCTGTACTGGGCTGAACAGGGTGAACAGGGTCTGTACTGGGCTGGACAGGGTCTGTACTGGGCTGGACAGGGTCTGTACTGGGCTGAACAGCTTAAAGAGACTCAGGAAGGTGGGTTGAAGCCTACCTGGCCACAAACAGTTTTTTCCCTAAACAGAAATCTGAATCATTTCTAACTGGTTGCCGTTCCAGTGATTGAGGGCTACGCCATCTCAGCTTGTCTTCACGGTCTCTCCCTCCCTTCCCTTCTCCTCTAGTCCCTCTAGGGCTATAAGAGAGCCATGAGTTTCCTTAAGTTCAAATTGAAATAAAAAAAATAAAAAACTGAACGAACTACAATTAAAACGGCAAAGAATCTCTGACTCTTAGCGATGGTAGCTGAGGCCGTTGGCTAACTTGGTCTTCAGACACATGGAGGTCATTGGACGATTCAACTGCCTATCAGTTACATTGTGGCAGTGTACGCATGTCACAGCAACTTATATCAGCAACTGGGGTTTCAGTGAACTCCACTCACTCCACTCCTAACCCTGCCACCCCCCCTCTCCCCCTGGACATGCATACAACCTCCCCTACCCCTAACCATCTCCCCTAACCCTGCCACCCCCCCTCCCCCCCTGGACACGCATACAACCTCCCCTACCCCTAACCATCTCCCCTAACCCTGCCACCCCCCTCCCCCCTGGACATGCATACAACCTCCCCTACCCCTAACCATCTCCCCTAACCCTGCCACCCCCCCTCCCCCCCTGGACATGCATACAACCTCCCCTACCCCTAACCATCTCCCCTAACCCTGCCACCCCCCTCCCCCCCTGGACATGCATACAACCTCCCCTACCCCCTAACCATCTCCCCTAACCCTGCCACCCCCCCTCCCCCCCTGGACACGCATACAACCTCCCCTACCCCTACCCATGTCCCCTAACCCTGCCACCCCCCTCCCCCCCTGGACATGCATATAGCCTCCCCTACCCCTAACCATCTCCCCTAACCCTGCCACCCCCCCTCCCCCCCTGGACATGCATACAACCTCCTCTACCCCTAACCATCTCCCCTAACCCTGCCACCCCCCCTCCCCCCCTGGACATGCATACAACCTCCTCTACCCCTAACCATCTCCCCTAACCCTGCCACCCCCCCCCCCCCCCCTGGACATGCATACAACCTCCTCTACCCCTAACCATCTCCCCTAACCCTGCCACCCCCCTCCCCCCCCTGGACATGCATACAACCTCCTCTACCCCTAACCATCTCCCCTAACCCTGCCACCCCCCCTCCCCGTTCGTTAACTCTGTGTTCTATGTTGCTCATGTTATCTGTTGCTTGTTGTTTCTGTGTTTTCCGTTTTTCCCACATTGTCAGCGTCTTTGAGCCTCGGAAAAGCGCTATACAAATATAATGAATTATTATTATTATTATTATTATTATTATTATTATTATTATGAGGACTCACATGAGTGTGAATGTTCAGATAAAACCTCTGTCTTGTAAAGGTTACCCTGGTAATGCTGCTTCACCAAGGAGGATTGTCTTTTGATTTGTTTTTAAGGAGACGGAATTTCTCCATCACCTTGGCAACATCGGCGTGGCAACAAATTGCAGTTTCCATCCAGCTAAAGTGCCCTGTGTAAACATGGTGAGGCTGGGCCACTTCTGAGGTGTGTGTGTGCCCAGCGGTGACCACGGCCCAGAGGGGATGGCACACCAGCTGTCACACTGCTAACCTCCATCTGGCTATGCCCAGGGGTGTGTGTGTGTGTGTGTGTGTGTGTGTGTGTGTGTGTGTGTGTGTGTGTGTGTGTGTGTGTGTGTGCGCGTGTGTGTGTGCGCTCCACCTGCCAATAGGGGTGTGTCTTAGAAAAAGAGGAAAGCCCTCAGGAATGTACACACACACACACACTTACACACAATAACAGCTAAGAAACACACGCTGAGGAGAAGGTCCATTGAATGCATGCACACACACACGCATGCACGCACGCATGCACACACACGCACACGCAAGCACACACACACACACACACACACACACACACACAGACACAGACACAGACACGCACGCACACACACAATCTCACATAAATCCACAACTTTGTATTGGGATGTAGTTCTAGAAGTAAAAGATGTGTTAGCATCTTAATTGAGGTAACTGTGCTAGGCTTCAAATGACACGGTTGACATTTTAGAGTCAGTCACCTTTTTCACCCACCTACACTCAGCTGTGTCTGCCTGACCTTAGGACATGTCTATCACAGCGTGAGGACACGCGTTTTCTGACTTGATGCGCGGCAGCCAGTGTTCTGTTGCGCAGTAACTTTGGCCGGTAAAAATTACGAAAAGCTGATGAATAAAATTGTCAAGGCGAAAACACATGATCAGTCTGCACGGAGTCACACTATCTGTTGTAGGACAACGGACTGCCTTCTCTCTGAACCAACCACCTCCTTGGTCGTGTCTCCAACTTAGGCCTGGACTACACGTATATGGATATTTAAGCGGATATTTTCGTCCTCATTTAAAAAAAAAACTGTCCACACCACAAAAATATCTCTGTCCATACCAAAAGCCAAAACTGAACACGATCTGTCAAATACCATAGAAGAACGTTACGGACATGCGCAGTCAGTTGTACTCAAACGGCGGCAGTGACTCAAAACATAAACAGACCAAACTCTTTGAAACAGACAGAAAAGCAAAGTACAAAACAGACAGAAAAGCATGTTATGGCGACCAAGAAGAAAACAAAAAACAGATTATTTTGTGGGGACCGACAATGAAGTTGAGCCATTGTTGCTGTTGACAACCGTTTTGCTTCAATGCGCATGTGTCCATCCATATCCATATACGTGTAGTCCAGGCCTTAAGCTTATGATTGGATAGATCAGTCTCGCAAAACTCATCAAAATAAGCCTGGATTTTCCTTTAGCGACGTTGATGGAATACCCGCCAGGGAGGAAAGGAGACTGGATGTTTGGAAACACTTACAAACATCAGACAGCAGAGAGTGGCAGAAACTCTAGCAGTATCATATTCCTGCATGCACCTTCTTCCTCTGTATCTATCTATATACCATCCCTCTGTTACACAGTGTATCTATCTATATACCATCCCTCTGTTACACAGTGTATCTATCTTTATCCCATCCTTCCATCCAACCACCCATCCATCCATCCATCCTTCCATCCAACCACCCATCCATCCATCCATCCTTCCATCCATCCTTCCATCCATCCTACCAACCACCCATCCAACCACCCACCCATCCATCCATCCATCCTTCCAACCACCCATCCTTCCATCCAACCACCCATCCATCCAACCACCCATCCATCCATCCATCCTTCCATCCATCCTTCCATCCATCCTACCAACCACCCATCCAACCACCCACCCATCCATCCATCCATCCTTCCAACCACCCATCCTTCCATCCAACCACCCATCCATCCAACCAACCAACCACCCATCCATCCATCCATCCAACCATCATCCATCCATCCTACCAACCACCCATCCATCCTTCCATCCAACCAAACCATCTTTCACATTCTTTCTTTTTTAAAGAAAGGGGCAGTCCCACTCATATTTTTCATTTTATTTGACAGATACAGTGAAGATTTAGACAGGAAGGATGGGTGAGAGAGAGAGGAGGGATGACATGCAGGATATGTCCCCGGCCGGATGACATGCAGGATATGTCCCCGGCCGGAATCGAACCGGGGACCCTGCGGTTACATGGTCAGCGCTTAACCCGCTACGCCGCCTAAGCACCCCCACATTCTTTCAACTACCCTTTCTTCTCATCAACCCTGAAGGAAGCTTTCTGATACCTATTCAACTTGGTAAACTATTATGGTTTTTGTAACTCCAAAAACACTCACCCAGTTAGCCAACCAACTCTTTACCCACTTCATTCAACTACCCGACCTTACAACATGCTATCTACATGTTATCATTGAGGGTAGAATGGAACTTTCTTCTATGAAGTATTTGCCTTGTAATAATTGCACAAGTTCACAGTATTATTAAAGCCTCATTCCATTCATCCTATTCGATCATTCTTGCAATAAACAGCAGAAACTCAACAATTCTTTGCACATAGTGTTAACTAGATTACTTGGAGTCAGATTTATAATATCCAATTATGTTTTGCTATTAACAACACATAGCCACATCTCCTTGCCATGCCTACGTGTTATAACTGACATCCTAATAAAGCTACAATAGCAATTATTTGATTTCAAATCAAAACAAAGTAGAAAACATGCTTCACTGGCCCATGACTTATCTATGTGGGTAGAATATTGAAATTCTCCCCTCTACTCCTCAGCCGGTTTCACCATATTCATAGATGTTAATCAGGAACAGGTGATCCTCTGTGCCATATGTTAGTGTTAGTGTTAGGGCATATGTTAGTGTTAGGGCATATGTTAGTGTTAGGGCTAGGGCCTATGTTAGTGTTAGTGTTAGGGCATATGTTAGTGTTAGGGCCTATGCTAGTGTTAGTGCTAGGGCATGAGTGCCAATATACAGTATAACAGCACTGGGACCTTTAACTATATGTATCACTCCGCCGCACAGGTGTTCTATTAAATGACCGTTAATACAAAGTAGCTAGCCTGCAGATGTTTGTGTTCAGGTTACTAGGCAACAGTCCAGTTGAAGTTCATTTGCGGAACTATTTTTTGTTGAAATATAAAAAATAAATGATTAAATAAACAAACAAATCATAATCTGTTGTCTCTTATTACTGTTAACTAATAAATGGTGTTGTAGAACTGTTGAATGAAAGCAATATCACACTCGAGGTCGTGCTGTTATACTGAATATCAGCACAGCTGTGATTCGGTCGTAAGTACGAGGGCGCAGGCCGAGTACCGAAGACAATTAGTCCAAAATGCAGCAGCGAGAGTTTTAACCAAAACAAGCAGACGAGCTCATATAACTCCTATTTTAGAAACTCTACACTGGCTTCCTGTTAAGTTCAGAATAGATTTCAAGATCCTTCTGCTTGTTTATAAAGCTCTCACTGGCATAGGACCAGAATATTTGAAAGACCTTTTGCTAGCATATCAGCCCAATAGAGCTCTCAGGTCTTCTGACGCTGGTTTTCTCTGTGTACCACATGTACAAAAGAAGAGATTTGGTGAGGCTGCATTCTCATTTTATGCACCCAGATTGTGGAATGCACTGCCAGTTTACATTAGGGATGCAACCTCAGCACATGTTCAAGTCAAGACTAAAAACCCATCTTTTTAATATTGCCTTTAAATGACTAAATAATTAAATTAAGATTATATAATGATTAAAGCACTTTGAGCTGCAACGTTCGCAGGAAAAGCGCTATACAAATAAAGTTATAATTATTATTATTATTATTGCTTAAGTGTAATAATCACTTTGGACCAGCAGTTCCAGAAGGTAGCTTGCTCTCATCCTCTGTGACGTCATCTATTGTTAGCACACAAAGGATTAGAGCAAGCCACTGTCCCTGTAATGATAGGGGAGACCGGGTCACAGTGGTTGACTGTCCCAGTGCTGTTGGTTTTACATTGAGATGTGTAATGTCCTCATTAGGGATTATCCATGTTGTTATTAATGGAAGGGTTAGCACCACAAAACGATGAGAAAAATATCTGTGGCATATAGGGAGGAAAAGCTATAATATGATGCTATATTTGAATAGCAAGGTCAAAAATATATCATCAAGAGTATAATTTTAGCACAAACATGTGGTTGGGGCTGATGGACTCATTGACTTGAGGTTGAAGAAAACGTTGCCCCTGAAATGGCCCTGGGTGAAATGGCTCTGAGAGAAATGCCCCTGACTGAAATGCCCCTGAGTGAAATGCCCCTGAGTGGAATGCCCCTGAGTGGAATGGCCCTGAGGCCCTGAACAGAAAAATGCCATATTCAATATGTTAAGTTATGTAAAAAATAAATAAAGACATTTTACAAAATTGTGAAGTGCACCCTTTTAATACTTAAAATTATAGCTTATTCTAATTACATCTAGATCATCATTAGATGTCATCATTAGACATCTTTGAATGGTACTTCTCTTCTGAAACAATATACTCCAAAAATGTACATTAGAACCATGTCATATCCCATTGTATCGTCTCGTCCTGTTTGTCCTGTTGCGTTTGCCGTAGTTGTTTTTCCGGGTTCAGAGCACGCTGGCGTCCGCGTTGTGACTGCCGCTTCTGTTTCCCGGTCCTGTCTTTTTGTATCCTGTCTTTTTGTATCCTGTCCTGTCTTTTTGTATCCTGTCTTTTTGCATCCTGTCCTATCCTTTTTGTATCCTGTCCCGCCGACCTCCGCTGCCTTCCCCCCCGCCATCTCCCGCCTCTCACCGCCTTCACTACCGGACTGCAGTACTCACCGCCTTCACTACCGGACTGCAGTACTCACCGCCTCATCGTTCCTGTCCCCCGGCTCTGTGTTGCCGACCGACCCGCTGCGCGCCGCTCTCAGACATCGCTGGCCTGGCCGTGCTGTGCTACTACCCTCGTCCCGGGAGGTAGCCACCGCTCCCTCCCCGGTCCGGGGGTTGCCATCTCCGCAGGTGAGTGTCAGTCCTTCCCAGCCTTCACTCACTGCTGCGCGATTTGGTCGCTGGCATGGCACGGCTAGGCTGGCCGGCCGCGCGGGTTCGGTCCCAGGCTGGCAATACTGATGACAACGGCAACGGCGGCACCGCGCTGTCGCTCTGGTTCACTGCCTGTCGTTTTGCCCTGGACTCCCGGCCATCTCACCTGCCCCCCACCTCCCCCTGCCCTTCTCTCGTCTCACCTACACTCACTGAACCACAACCATCGCCTCACTGCTGCTGCTGCCACCAAGGCAGGCATTCTCCGCTGCCGCCGCCACATCCATCGAGGCTCCCAGCAACATCAACACCGGACTCTACACCACCCCCTCCCCGTTCGCTGACTCTGTGTTCCATGTTACTTGTTGTTGTTACTTGTTGTTTTTGTGTTTCCCCATGTGTATCCTATATTGTCAGCGTCTTTGAGCCTCGGAAAAGCGCTATATAAATTTAATAAATTATTATTATTATTATTAAATGTATGGTTTATATCAATTCTACCACAAATTACATGAACTTACCACAACTTCCAAGTCAATGGGTTAACCGGTCATAGTAGAGTTTTTCAGATTGGGTTCACCTTTTAGAAAGTACACAATTTTGTACACATACTCCGCCTATTTCAGGGCTCTAAAGGTATTGGAAAAAATCACATAATGTCCAAATAAAGCACTCATGTTTAGTGTTTGGAATATATATTATTTAACACTAGAAGAGCTGTGAGGGGTCACGGTGACCCCTGTGAGTAAAAAAGAAATTATATCTTTGCACTCGATCAAATTTCAGCACCCTCCTTTCATGACTTTTCCTAGATATGTGTGTTCTACCACCCAGTATCCTTACATTTTCAAAATCACATAAGATAGTGTAACGCTTTTTTGCAGTTTTTCTGTGTAGGAGGCAGGCTAAAAAAAGAAGCGCCCTCTAGTGATCTCGGTGTGTAAATAGCAGATTTACATTCTAAAAAGGGGGTCTATTTGACCCCCAAGGCGGCTCTACTAGTAGGTAAAATAGGCACGGCTGTTGTAGTGTTAAACAGGTTATTTATTAATATATTGAAATCTGAAATTAGTTGAAGAACATTATTTCAATGTTGGTACACCACAAATGGAGAATCGGAGTAAAGTCACTCTGAATCAAAACACGCTCTTGCAACCATGGCGTTGGTAGCTAACTAGCAGCTAGCAAGAAAACATTGCTATGAACATCTAACTGCATGTTCAGCACAACACAACATGCTGATAGAACATCAAGATGCACGCGGACCTTTCCACCAGACCATGTCACAATTAAAAATAGGTCTCAAACGCTTCGGATTTGGACCCCTAAAAATAATCTTACTGTAACGATTACAATAGGCTTCCAGCCCTTCGGACTTGGACCCCTAAAAAGGATATCTAGCAGTAAGATCCCATTGGTGTTATGTATGTATAGCAAACAAATTGAGCACAAATGTTTATTGGTAATTAATACATCAAAATCTAAACAAATTCTCTGAGGACTTTAAAACCATAAGCACAAAGTTAACCATATTGTGACTAAGTAGAGCATTAACAAAGATTTATTTAACCGCCCCCCCCCCCCCCCCCTCCCCATCCTCAAGGAGGGGGTCAGGTTACGCAGACGAGGCAGCTGGAGATATTTCACGAAATCCGATGCGTCGCCTCAGCCTGTGTCTACCTCATCTCACTCGCTATGTCACAGCTCCCCTTTCCAATGCACACAGACACCAGATACCTTTTCAAGCTATGATTTCTTTTTTGTGGGGATGGGGGGGGGTGAATAGTGGAGGTTTGTTGTTGTGGCTAACCTTGTGGGTGTATGGAAAAAGGAAACATGTTGGTATCACTTACACAAATGGCCTGCATGAATGTGCAAGTGCAAGATAAAATATAGAATAAGAGCACATGTTGTCTCTGGACAACATGCGAAAAATACAACACACATTTCTGATGTTTCTAGGTCTCAGATTTAATTATGTTCACCTTTCGGAATGGAGCGCCGCACATGAATGTTACTTTTCAAGATTTCACAACAAGATACTACTTTTTAAAATTAGGATGTCTTCCAGTTTCTGAAATAAAAATACACTCTTTTTGTATGAAACAAACACTCTCTAAAATTATTTTACCCTCTCTTGCTAGCAAACTAGCGTAGAAATGCCATTGAAGTTTGTGTTAGTAAAATCACAATCGTTGCTAGCTACCTTGCCTAGGTATATCCTTTTATCTCTAGACCACGTCAAGACTAGGTCACTACCCCTCTAGACCATGGTCAAGACTAGAGGTCACTAACTGCTCTAGACCATCCGCCTTTTTCCACCTCAAAACATCGCCAGATTACGACCCTCCCTCACTGACTCCGTTGCCGAAACCCTCATCCACGCCTTCGTCACCTCCCGTCTGGACTATTGTAATGGAGTCCTGTTCAGGTACCCAGCAAAGCCCTGGACAGGCTCCAGTATGTGCAGAACTCAGCTGCCAGGGTCCTCACCCACACCAAGCCCTGGCAGTACATCACCCCCACCCTCATTCACCTCCACTGGCTCCCGGTCAAGTCCCGCATCACATATAAAATCCTCCTCCTCACCTACAAATCCCTCCACGCATGCGCCCCCCAGTACCTAACTGACCTCCTCCCCCAGCATACCCCTTCCCGGAACCTGCGGTCTGCAGACAAGGGCCTGCTATCCACCCCTCGCACCAACCTACGGACCTTTGGGGACAGAGCCTTCAGCGTGGCTGCACCTACTCTCTGGAACTCCCTCCCCATAATGATCCGCAACGCCCCCACCCTGGACTCCTTCAAACTAGCCCTCAAAACTCATCTGTTCTCCAAGGCCTTTAGCCCCTAGTCATTGTTTCAGTTTTGCTTTGTTTGTTTTCTGTTTTGTTTGTCCGATCATTCCCTTGTAAAGCGTCCTTGGGCTTTTTGAAAGGCGCTATATAAATTAAAGTTATTATTATTATTATTATTATTATTATTATTATGGTCAAGACTAGAAACAAAGCCATCTTAAGAGACAACGTCTCAAAGCCGACAGTCACCCAAGGCTCAGTCAGGTACTCATATGTGCTTCAAGAACCAAGGACAGGTCTCACATGGGACAAGGGGCCTGGAGGCCGGACAGATGCAACGCACTGCCAAAATGACGGACCGTGGGGTGATCCCCTATAGTGGTTCCACCAGGACCAGGATGGTGGCCATGTTGCCGTTCATGGCAGGTCCTGTAAGAAGGAGAGGGCTCTGGGAGAAGAGCACTTAACCCCAGTCACTCCATTCATTCATCTTCCTTCCTCTGTATACCCTTGCTGTTTAGGTGCCATATACTGTAGTAGCAGCAATTAATTTTCTAAAGTTATCCACTACACCAATTCATATTGATATTTTAATTAATTTAACAAATATAATAATTGTTGATTTAAGGTTACTTCATATCATATTTTTGATTTTAGAATTTTAATGAGTGGCAAAATCTATAATATTTAGCAAACTCTGTTAAACAAGCAGTGAATAAAGTGATGTTAAGGGTGAAGTAGTTTTAAACGTTGCTGCCCTCTTCGGCGACACCGAAAATGTGAAAACATACAATATGCTGTTTTCTAATAGCGGCAAATGTGTGCATATCCATGTAAACAAACAAAAGATACCAATGGTACAGAAAGGCCAGTGTTCGACCACGACACCAGGAATGATAAAGTGCTTTGTTTGGACCAAAATTGCGCTCGCCACCAAACACTTTTTATTATGCAATCTCATTCCGTGATTGCTATCGATTTATCATGGCCATTTAGCCCTATTTTAAAGTAAAAAAAAGACATACTGGACCTTTAACCAAATAAGCATGTGAGAGAGATTTTTCATTTGATTGACTTTATCTTGGCTATATAAAAGCGTAACAGACTTATCATGTATGTCCCTATATTCTCCATGTATGTCCTATATTCTCCATGTACATCCCTATATTCTGTCCATTCCAGCAGCACCGCTTAAGTGCCTCCAAAGCGATATGTATTTATTTTAGTAAAATTGCTGCCCGGTCAATGTGACAGTTAGGGAAGTGATGGTCACATGGGTTAAGGTGTGTTTGAAAAGGTGTCCTTCTGCCAAGGTGGCATTCTCAATGGGACAGAGAAAACGTAGTACCATTTTAGTTTAAATCTTTGGTTTAGGGAACCAAATGTTTGACAGAAACACACGTCTGTCCAAAGGTGGTAAGTAGGGTTCAAGTCTATGGAAACCATGGTTACGACTGCTATTAAGTGTTCTGTATTCAGATCCTGCCCACAGGATGTCAACTAGGAGTCATTCTAAGGCTGTATAAAGAAAATGATATTGCAGGTAATGTTTCTCGAAAGTTTTTATTTTATTTTATTGAAATGTTCTTATTGACACGCCCCAAGTTCTATATAAGCTTAAGCTGTGTATGTATGTGTAGCTTTTTCTCTGTCAGGCAATCCACATGGACTTCAGTGGGATATGAACTAGAACTTTCAACTGTGACCTCAAAGATGGTCATGGTTGACTCAATGTGCTATTCTTATAGACCGGAATAGAGCATAAAGAATCAATAGTAAAACAAATAAATAAGCATTGTACATTGAAACTGGACAAGCATGTGAACACACAAACAATGCAACAGGAAGTCTTCCTCTCAGGTGGTTGGAGGTGTATGTAGGTGGGAAGTGATGTCAGAACATGTACGTAGGTGACACATGGACTGCTCTGACACTGCACAGGTGGTTAAGGTAGTTAAGGTAGGAGGACTGGGAGGGGAGCTCACCTTGTTTCTCTTGAAGTAGGCTCTGCGGCAGGCGGCGAAGCACTTCTCACTACAGAAGCTCTTCAGCTCGCTGCCCATGTTGAGGGAGTAGCGCTTAACGCCCACCTTCTGACACCAGGCGCACATGATCTGGACGTTGGACATGTCTTCGTCTGAGGAGCCGCAAAACAAGCAGACAGAGGGAAAGCAAGTTTGTGGAAATCTGTACATAACATAGCAGGGTAGTCTATAACAGTGTATGTCACACACACACAACAACAGGGAAGGAACACAGTCTTGGGAATCTACAGTATATCCAACTGATCAAATAGTGATCTTAACACTAGAACAGCCGTGCTACTAAAAGAGTCAATGACCCCCACTTTACAATGCTCAAGCTGCTATTTACACACAACGACCACTAGTTGTCCGCATGAATAAACGTTTAATAATGATAATTGTGACTGTGTTTTGTGTACTGTTTTATTGTTAAAGCTAGCCTCCCTGTAGGGTTGCTGTAGTTTGATAGTAAGTTAATTGGGCTGTAACAGTCGTTTGCTAGCCAACATTTGCATGCTGTGCTTTGCGATAACAGTTTCATCAGCAGTGATCTCCCAGATGTTGCCCTTTTGGAAGTGATAGAATTCATCATAGAGCTCATCCAATCAGGGGCTATATCATGAATTGTAACATAAGAAACACACTTTAGTCTATAGAAGTTCCAATACAAGCCTCTGTTGCCCTGCCAATAAATGATGTCACTTAAGGTCCATACAATAGTCGGTAATGAGCCAGTATGTTACTATAATAACAATTTCGATCTCTGGCCACACAAGCGTTTTATCATCGTCGTGCAAAAGAATTTCTGGCCACATGGAACGTGTATTCAGGTACACTGGGCATGCACGTAATGGTAGACCCAGAAAATTACTCATATAATTGAGACAGTACCGTAAAATAATAGAAATTCATTCACTTTAATTCATTCGGTAGTATTGTCAACTCCTGATCAATCTCCTCTCCACTTGCATTACGTCTGCATCCAAGATATGGCATGTCTACGCTGTGTACATTTCGGTTGTATAAAAAGAGCTGATGCATAATAAACTTTAGGATCATTGTTGAAGTGCCTCTTGCTAAGATGTTTCTAAGACGATAAATTATATCACAGCACTGGTTTATCAAGTGTAGGCTATTTATAGCTATAACGTAAACTTGTGTCACACATCACAATAGCGCTGAATGGTTGGGTCATCTGCTTTCATTCATTCGTTAGACACTCCTGCAGTCCCGATCGATCTCCTCTTCACTTACATTACGTCTGCATCCAAGACATGGCATACATACGTTATTAATCTGTGCATTTTAACGTTTGCTATTCTGTTGTTCAAAGAATAAAACTGGAACATATATCACATGTTTCTCGTTGTCATTTTGATTGGTTTGCCGACTTCACCCTTTCACCAGCCACTGTCACATGGTCCCAGCGGGAATCTAAGCACTGTTAGCACCATGAGATATTTATGGAATGAGTAGGATTCACACATACTAGGCTATATTATAGTGAACAGTAGTATAGTTATAGCTATTTCTCCTTTATTTTCAATTGAAAGTTCATAATAAACTAGTAACTGAAGTGTGTTGGTGTGCACCTCTAACGAGCAAACATGCATGTAGCCATCGTTTTAACAGTAATCTTCCGAGCTTCCCCACCTCAGCCTCGTTTTCAATTCAACATGGCCGCCAGCTGAATAAAGCCTATTAAACCCTCCATGACATCAAATGGATCTATCATGGTCAACTATGGCTGCTCGTAATTGACTTGAATTGACTCTTCCTGTGGAACTCCTTCCAATAACTCCCAATTATCCCATTATGACCAAAATCTGTGCACGGATGAATAAATGTACAATAAATGTATAATACATGTATAACAACTGTATGCCCATTAGTCTTTTTACCCACTCTTGTTAAGCGTAATGGATCTATACATGCAATCGGTTTTAAAGTAAAGACTAATTGAATATTTAAATATTTAATTTAATACTAATATTTTATGGTATTTTATGTTCTTGCTGCCCAATCTCAGAGCTCTCTCTCTCTCACTGTAGGTGTGAATGGACGTAATAAAACCCCAGTGGCTTGTGTTTCCTTCCAAAATACCTCTGTCATTGTACAGTTTTTAAAAATCCATGTTCAATGTTCCCACCTCAAATTATCAGTATTGAAAAAAAATTACATTCTGCAGCAACAAAGGCATAACTGTTCTTTTAAAAGTATCTTGTTATTTGCCACTGAGGTACGTTGTTTTGTCTCTCTTCCCATTAAGCGTTAGCTCAACCTTGCATCTGCAGAGCGAAAGAGCCTGGTAATTATGCAGCTCCCATACTAAATACCTACAAACATCCAGTGTACCTGCACCTCAAAAGCCCCTCTGTTACTCTAGCAGGGAATATTCATTATTCAATAGGGGGGACGTTGAGGGAGGGGGTTAGCAATATGTATTGGACTTATGGCAGGACCACACCATCTGGTCCCCCCTCCGACCCCCCCACCCATGCTAGGTGGAGGGGGTTCCTCTCGGGTGATGCCAATGGCGCTCTCTTCACACCGACCAACGAGCATCTCAAGCCATGGTGGCTCACAGGTCACACAGGGAATCACATCTGTTTGACCAGGCTCACGTAACTGTCCACTGAGAGATGACCAGGTGATGGAGCAAAACCAGGTTTGTGGGAAGCTCCTAGTGACCCTCACCCTCTAAGTGGGGTTTCAAACTAAGACACACACACACATCTGGCCCCAAACAAGATGCCTATTTCAACGTTTGCTATTTCTTTGCTTTCCAATACAGGAGGTGCACTTTATTTAGCTCACCCAATACCTGGAGTGCTGGAAAGATGGGGTTTGAACATAGGGGACTATTCTACTGGTTCAGTTATGCCAAGCAAGATAAATCAAGCAGCTTTTGCGGTTTTTAAAACAATTTCAAGTCAAAAAGTCAAAAGTCACTTTATTGTCCCATCACTGGGAAATTTGTATTGGGCTTGCACCCCACAGCAGCCAACAAAGAGCAACAGACAATACAGAATATTAGCACACAAACAGAAGGCGGCCCTGATTAAAACAAGAGTGGAAATAAAACGATAAGCAAGATATGTTCACATTCATCTGGTGCAGTTTAAAAGTTTAACAGAAACGGGAATAAAAGAATTTTTAAATCTATTTAATCTAGCGCGGGGGACTCTGAACCTCCTCCCAGAGGGCAGCAGTTCATACTCTGCATGTAGGACATGGGAGGGATTCATGAGAATTCTATTAGCCTGTCTGAGAGTAGCCTGTTCAAAAATAGACTGCAGGGATGAGTGGTCTTTCACCCCTATGATCTTCCATGCAGTCTGTATCAGTCGGACCAGTTTGGACCCAGTGTTGCCACAGTTACTTTGAAAAAGTATTCTGATTACTGATTACTGATTACTCCTTTAAAAAGTAATCTAGTTACTTTACTGATTACTTGATTTTAAAAGTAACTAAGTTAGATTACTAGTTACTTTTTTAGTTACTATTGGCAGCTGCCTAGGCACCCGACCCCCCCCCCCCCCCCACCCGCAACATAAAAATGAAAACTGGTTTTGCCAAAACTCACTTTATTTTAACAGTAACTTAAATTACATAATTAAACTTTAAACAATAACTTAAAACAACAAAATAAAGAGTCTTTCTTTGCCTCACCCAACATAAATACTTGTTTTTAAACAATAAAATAAATATAATCTTTATTTAAGTGGGGCTACCCCCCTCAAAACGCAATTTCCCATTTTTCCCCGATTTTGAGATGAGTTGCTCTTTTGCCTCCTAAACATGTTTTCTTTCATATTAGTGACAATACAACATCGACAAAAACACATTTGGTTGTTTATTTTACTTGATTGTGGTGCATGCGTCCGTAAAATCCTCATAAATTCGCCAAAAGTTAGTAGTTTACGCACAGCGTTACCGAAACGGCTGCTGTCTGAAATACATCAAGCCTGGCCTTGTTTGAAAGATGTGTTTCTTGTGCTCAAAATGGCCGCTTCCAAAATTTACAACGCCCCTTGTATCAGCAACCAATCACTAAAATAGATAGGTTGCATTCTTTTAGAATACGCGATTCTATTGGTTGATGCGAAAATTCTCGAATGTGATTGGTTGTCGTGTCCCATGTGACGCGGAAGGCGGAACTAGCCTCTCCACTCAGCCGTTTAACATTGGCGACCTACTGAACTTTAGGGACACTTTTGGGACACTTCCTATGTAGCCAGGGGAACAGAAAAAGACACACACCATCAGTGGGATGCCAGCTTTCAGACAAAAGTGATTTCAAGTCTCTAGCCCAATGTATCACCAAACAGCGCTCAATTTAGTCAATCACTGTGACCCACCGTTTAACATTGGCGACCTCCTGAACTTTAGGCTCACTTTTGGGACACTTCCTATGTAGCCAGGGGAACAGAAAAAGACACACACCATCAGTGGGATGCCAGCTTTCAGCCAAAAGTGATTTCAGATCTCTAGCCCAATGTATCACCAAACAGCACTCAATTTAGTCACTCACTACCCCTCCCCACTCAGCCGTTTAACATTGGCGACCTCCTGAACTTTAGGCTCACCTTTGGGACACTTCCTATGTAGCCAGGGGAACAGAAAAAGACACACACCATCAGTGGGATGCCAGCTTTCAGACAAAAGTGATTTCAAGTCTCTAGCCCATTGTATGGCCTCCTGTGGCCAGAATTCATAACTCCCCTCCTGAGTGAGCTAGAGGTCTGGTTTTCACAAATGTCGAACATCTTCGGTCGCGCCTAGCAGAAAAAACTCGACAGAGTACGGGTGCCAAGCCCCTTACGAATGACCTCGTCGAAAACGGTGCGTCTCTGCGCCTCGGAACGGCCGCGCTGACCGAAAAGCATTTAAAAATAACTCAAATTCAGGCTTCTCGGCCTAGGCACTTCAGGTCAAAGTACCGCTGCGTCGCAACCGTACGAGCCACAGACGCCGTTCTAATATTTCCTGAATCGGCTCGGGCCCGCCGAACACATATCCGAGCCCCGACTCGGTTGCGGCGCCAGTACCAGGTTCTGTCCCTCTCTCACACACAGGAGAGGCAGATGTGCTCACACACCAGTACCAGGTTCTGTAACTAGGCTTGACACAAGTGTGTGTGTGTGTGTGTGTGTGTGTGTGTGTGTGTGTGTGTGTGTGTGTGTGTGTGTGTGTGTGTGTGTGTGTGTGTGTGTGTGTGTGTGTGTGTGTGTGTGTGTGTGTGTGTGTGTGTGTGTGTGTGTGTGTGTGTGTGTGTGTGTGTGTGTGTGTGTGTGTGTCTGGCTGGCTGGCTGGCTGTAGTTCTGTGTGCTGATTACATGGTGGTGCCAGAGGTTTGTGAGAGAGGGAGACACTTTCTATTCCATAACAGCCACTATTTGTAGCCTGTGTGCATTTCTGTTCAGTTTATGTTATTCAGTTATCAGTCAGGTGTTTAGGATGTTTATTGCTAATGGTTTGATTAGGTTTTGTGTTTGTGAATAGCAGTTTTTTTGTTTTTATGTGTTTGTCCACACACTTGTCCACACACAAGGATTTTCCTTGCACCAAAACAGACCAAACTTTCCACATTTCTTCCTATCCATATTCTGCTTCTCTGCACACAAGAGTTTGATGATATATCATTCATAGCCCTGTTTATAGTACATTTTATACCAAAACCATGGCGAAAATAGATTTTTTTATGACTATGGACAGTATTTCCTGATGTATGGGCTGATACGAGGACATAGACACAATCTGCTGTGTGCAAAGTTTGTTTTCTTATGTGTCAACATAAATAAAATAAAAAAATAAAAAAATTGACAAATATGATGGTGTGAGTGATCCTGGAGATTTGGGTCCAATTAGCATCTAATTTGCATAATAAACATAAACAATAATAAATTCAGAAAACTTGCAATACATTTTTTCATAGTTTTTATGTACATAACAAACTGGGAATGTGTTCATAGTGATATCTATTTTCTTTCTTTTTTTGCCTATTGGCAAAGTCTAGGGGGGGTAGCCTCCCCTTAACAGTAACTAGCAAGGAGGGGTTTCACAAAACCTAAAACCTACCCTGACCATTCAGGCTTTTACCACAGGACAATATTTTCTTGCCAGCACAGAGTGTACAACGAACATTTATGTTCTTGTCATCCTTTGCTGACACAAACTCAAAATAATCCCTATATTTCCAGCTATTTAACGCATATCTCTGTTCTCGCTCCATTATACGCTTCTGTTTACACTGTGCAATCAGCGTGGTGATACACGTGAGCGATTCTGCTGCACCTCGTGTTGAAAACGTGATCACTGACGTCACTCCCCAAGACGCGAGAAAAGCAATAAATGTTTGTTTACTATCGAACATTACAAAGAAATACTGCATTTAGCCTAAGTTATGAGGTAGTAACGCAATAGTAACGCACAGTCACTCGAATAAGTAACTTTAATCAGATTACTGATTTGGAAATAGTATCGCGATAGAATAGTCGTTACTGGGAAAAGTAATCAGATTAGAGTATCGCGATACTTAGTATCGCGTTACCGGCATCACTGTTTGGACCTTAGTTTTACAGATAGGTTACCAAACCAAGATGTAATGCCGTATCTGATGAGACTCTCTAAGACAGACTGGTAGAAGAGTAGCATACATTTTTGGTCAACACCATGAACTCTAAGGCGGCGTAGGAAGTGTAGTCGTTGTTGTAATCTGCTACAAAGGCTGTCTACATGAGTGCTCCAGGTGAGTGAGTTATCAATGAAAACCCCAAGATACTTGTAAGAGGCGACCTGAGAGATGGATTGTTTGTGGATGACCACAGGCCTGTGGTCCCCAACACCTCTGGGGTCGAACAATTTGGCGAACAGTGTTTCCTGTAAGCAAATTGTGTTGAGCAGACGCAAATTTGAGAAATTGTTTTGAAACGGACAAGGACAAGGAAGAACACTGATGTTTGTTTACTGCTACAAAACCTTTTGCTAACCTTTGACCCTGTTGCTCAACATCTCTGGGTATTGGCGTCCTACCTGCTGGTGGCTTGATCATTGGGGGTGGGATCAGCGGAACTGTAATGGGCATGTTCCCGTGCTCCTTGGCGCTGGGCGTGGAGGTGGAGGGGGTGATGGAAGACTCTGGCGTGGAGTGGGAGCTGTTGGCTTGGTTAGGAGAGATATCGCTGTTCTCCAACGACGGTTGCATTTTTGGCAAAGAGTTTTCTAGCAGAGATAAAAAAGGAAGTGGGGTTGGTCCTGACTATGTAAAAAATAAACCAATAAATGGTTTCCCTTTACACAGAGGACCAAAGTCCTCAAAATGCAAAATGCTCTAATACGGAAACGACACTGGCTGCGCACTCGCGCCAACGACATGCAAGCTCTGCAAAAAGTGCTAAAGAGTGTTAACACTCCAATTCTATAACTTAGTTTAATCCAGATCGTTAGTGTGTATCTGCAAGCAATCGGGAACACATTGTTTTCCCCCCACGTCTCAAACAGAAACGGGTTCTGTTTAAGACGATACGCTCCAAGCTTGCATGCTTGTCGGCGCACACACGCAATCTAATGTAACGTCTGTGTTCGACAGGGATCTTCCATTAAGCCTTTGCAGATGGTCAGATCGCCGGCCCAGAACACCATTGTTGTAATCATTCATAGACTGCAAGTCCACCACAATGTAGCCCAATCAAGTAGCCTAAATCAGATTAATACCACTCAGCAATTCTGTTAGTTGTACAAGTATTTAATTGGAGTGTTCCCCTGGGGGAATTCTGTCTCTGCCAATAACAAGACACAAGTTATTCTGTCATTTCATTGAATGTTTAGTATATTGTCGAGACACATCCCATGTAGGATTGTGGGAAGCACAATGATCCAATAATCCACATCAACCTTAAAATGATGGTAATTTAAATATGCTAAACAGAGGATTCACAAGGAAAGCAGTCTTTCTTGATCTTACATTTTCAGCTCTTGAATGGAGCTATAGTCTGTTGTTTTAGAAGTGATTCCAAGCTAATAAAATGTATTATCTCTTCTCATAATTTCTACAGTGTCTACATTGCGGCTCACGACGTGTACTCACCTTTAAGAACTGAGATATGCTGACGTGCCTCTCCATCAGGACAGTTCTGGATCTCGATGTTGTCCGACTCTCTTAGCTCCACCTTGTCATAGCCGTACCAACCCAGAAGCTCATTCATGGTATTCTCCGCAAAACTCTGCAAGAGACACAATTACATTTACATTTTTGGCATTTTAGCAGACGCCTTATTCCAAAGCGACTTACAACAAATACATGTGACTAAGTAAGTGAATCATCCATCCACCAGTCATAGCAGGAAAAAGTAATTTATACTCAGGCCAGGGGCCATTGACAGTCGTCATCCTAGAAGAAGGATGATTTTTTAAATGTGTACTTTGACACTGGGGAAACAGTACAGGGGGGTAGTTGATGTCTCAGGAGGGACAGTTAATAATAATAACTTTAATTTCTATAGCGCCTTTCAAACAACCCAAGGACGTTTAAGAGCGGGTCTTCAGTCTTCAGTCTCCGGCGGAAGATGGGGAATGATTCTGCAGTTCTGACACAATCTGGCCTTCAGATGAACAACACAGACATTTTCTATTCACTGAAAAAAGGAGAGGCAACATTTAAACTAGCTATAATCCTAGTACAAAAGAAAGAAAATACAGTTTTTCTTCAACCAACCAGGATAAAGAATACATAATGCTGACATAACGAACAACATTGAAGATGAAGATGAAGTCAATGTCACTTATGAAAACATGCATCAAGACTCAACTATTGTTTAGCTCATCTACAGGAGTTTTTATTTGGTGTGTCATGCCAACACTGTGTGTCATCATGCCATATGCTACTGTACAGTTGGGGACAATTCTGTTAGCACTTGGCTAAAAAAATAAGTAAAAAATTAACAAACATTTGTTCTTCACATGTTTATTAACCAGTATGGGGAGGGTCATGTTGTACTTTCTAAATGGTGAACCCAATCTGGAAAAAAAAGCACAGACTTTAAGTTGTTACAGTTTTTCTCAATTGCTTTGGTGCATTTCTCTGATCAGAATTGAAATTCTCATAACTGTTAGTTCAACCTCCACAACATTTAGTCATTTGCGCACATCATAGTAGCAGTTTCTCATTCCTTCAAACAAATTGCAAATGCTTTTGGACATGCATCAATTGCTGTCATACAAGTCTCTGCTGTTTTATAACATTATCATTTGCTTATGTCATGTCAGTCAAAATGAACTATACTTTTGGATGCTGAATAGTCATTCCCTATAAAACTAATAGTCCTCATTTCCTATAAAACTAATAGTCCTCATTTCATTGCTTGAGTCATTACATACAAAAATGTTGAACAAGTTGTCAAAATCTGTCAAGCAAATTGTATATATTTCATTATAATTTTTTCCTGAAAAAACAATTTATCTCGGGTGAACCTCAGCTTTCACTGATGAGGAGGAGTGTGTGAAGCATTAATTGTAACCAATGATAAGCCACTTACCCTCAATTGGCAAGCATATATGAACTGAGCAGGACATAGTGTGTACCATTTTGACAATACTGTGACACAGAAATAGAAGGTCAGCATCGTGGAAGAGGGGCGAGGAGGCGGGGAGGAAGGGGAATGGGACAAAACAGGGGAAGAGGAAGAAGAGGCCAAGTACATAGGCAGATTCCTGGTGAAATTAGGGCAATTGTGGACCATGTTGTCAATCACGGCCTCACAATGGCTGAGGCTGGCCGAAGGGTGCAGCCAAATGTTGGGAGAACCACTGTAAATTAAATTATTCAAGCATTTTGTCAGGAGAACAGGTGTGTATATTGGACAGTAATTCAGCACTAAATCTGCACTGCACTACTGTCATTGTGTCACACATGAAGCTTACAGTGGGACAAGAACTTGTCACTTTTTACATTTTACATTTAGACTTACAGCTTTACTGCAGCACAGATTTACTGTACTGTAGTGTAAAGTAGTGTTACAGTAAAGATTTGCCATATTTACAGTATGGTACTGTACTGCAGCATTTTACAAGTGGGAAGCACTGTTATTGTACACTTACAGTAATATGGGTTACAGTTTTTTCTCAATTGCTTTGGTGCATTTCTCTGATCAGAATTGAAATTCTCATAACTGTTAGTTCAACCTCCACAACATTTAGTCATTTGTGCACATCATAGTAGCAGTTTCTCATTCCTTCAAACAAATTGCAAATGCTTTTGGACATGCATCAATTGCTGTCATACAATTCTCTGCTGTTTTTATAACATTATCATTTGCTTATGTCATGTCAGTCAAAATGAACTATACTTTTGGATGCTTAATAGTCATTCCCTATAAAACTAATAGTCCTCATTTCATTGCTTGAGTCATTACATCCAAAAATGTTGAACAAGTTGTCAAAATCTGTCAAGCAAATTGTATACATTTCTTTGCCATATTTACAGTATGGTACTGTACTGCAGCATTTTACAAGTGGGAAGCACTGTTTATTGTACACTACAGTAATATGGGTCAAAGCAGTATATCTCATGTTTACTGTACATTACTCTGCACCACATAGGATTGCAAGACAACCTCGCAGAGGTGGAAGAGGGCCCCTTTTTTACTCCGCAACAAGAGGAAGCCATTTGTGCAATGGTGATTGCAAACAATGCCATAAGGTTTGAGAGAGATACAGAGCGCTGTTATAGAGGATGACAATATCTTTGGCAATATTGAATCCGTTTCAATCTCTACAATTGACAGAGTGCTCAGGAGAACATGAAATGCGCATGAAACAACTGTACAATGTGCCATTTGACCGGAACAGTGACAGAGTGAAAGGAGATCCGTCACCAGTATTGTACAGGTAAAACATTTATGTGTTCTATGCACTGGTGAAGGCAAGCTTGCTATGCACTGGTGAAGGCAAGCTTGAAGAGGTGGGTTTTGAGGGCCTGTTTAAATGTTGGGAGGGTGTTGGCCTGTCTGATGTGGTTGGGGAGGGCGTTCCAGAGGGACGGGGCTGCGGCTGAAAAGGCCCTGTCACCCCAGGTCCAGAGCTTGGTCCTGGTGGTCTTGAGGGTGGTTTGGGTCGTCAGACCTGAGACAACGGGAGGGGGTGTGGAGGGGACGAGGTCGGCAAGGTAGGAGGGGGCCAGATTGTTGATGGCTTTGTAAGTGGTGAGTAGGATTTTGAATTGTATCCTGTACCGGGAGCCAGTGGAGGTTTTGGAGGACAGGGGTGATGTGGTCACGGCGGCGAGTGGAGGTGAGCAGACGAGCAGCAGAGACGTATTGGAATTTGAGACCTTAAGACCCTTTGTAATCACTAGATCGAGGGTATGGCCACGACATAAGCTACTATATCTCTCTGCTTCCAAAAGTCAGTTTCCATCCTTTGAAATCCTATCACATACAAGGAACCCAAGATTGGTAGATTTATTTAACCTTTATTTATCCAGGAAATCCAGAGACTAATTATCAAAACAAGCCTGGATTTTCCTTTATTGCTGTTATGGAATACCCCCCAGGTGCACCCTGTCCACAATATAAATGCAATTGCAAAACAACACTTTAAATAGGTTATATATACACAACACAGTCAAATACAAAATACACACAGTAATTAATCAAAGCAAGAGCATGCCTCTATGATCTGGCCTAACCAAGAGCTCAAAATTGGGACTGGGACCAATAGCTTTAACCTCTGTCTACCCTGCACATTGTTCCATGTCTGAGGAGCACAGTCGCTAAAAGGTAAAGATACATAATAATAATAATTAATAATAATTCATTAAATGTATATAGCGCTTTTCCGAGGCTCAAAGACGCTGACAATATAAGGGATATGGGAAACACAAAAACAACAAGCAACATGGACACATGGAACACAGAATCAGCGAACGGGGAGGGGGGGGGGGGGGGGGGGGGTGGTAGGGGGGGGGTGGTAGGGGGGGGGGGGTGGTTAGGGGTAGGGGAGGCTGTATGCATATCAGGGGGGTGGGAGGGTTAGGGGAAATGGGTAGGGTAGGGGAGGCTGTATGCATATCAGGGGGGTGGCAGGGTTAGGGGAGATGGGTAGGGGTAGGGGAGGTTGTATGCGTGTCAAGGGGGGGGGGGGGGGCGGGGGCGCCGGGATGGGGGAGATGGCTAGGGGTAGGGGAGGCTGTAGGCATGGGAGAACAGGTAGGTTTTGAGGTGGGATTTAAAAGTGAGGAGTGAGGGTGAGTCTCTGAGTGGTTGAGGGAGAGAGTTCCAGAGGCGGGGTGCAGCTCGTGAAAAGGCACGGTGACCGAAGCCTTTGAGTTTTGAGGGTGGGACAGTGAGGGGAACAATGGATGAGGATCGGAGGGTACGGGTAGGGCGGTGGGGGAGAAGGAGGTCAGTCAGGTAAGGGGGGGCCAGGCTATGGAGGGCTTTGTATGTGAGGATGAGGACTTTGAATTGTATACGTTCTTTGATGGGGAGCCAGTGGAGAGAGTGGAGGACAGGAGTGATGTGGTCACGGGAGCGGAGTGCAGCAGAGTTTTGGACCATCTGGAGTCTATGGAGGGAGCGGGAGGTGATGCCGGTGAGTAGGGAGTTGCAGTAGTCAAGGCGGGAGGAGATGAAGGCGTGGATGAGGGATTCATCATAACAAGCTCTGAGAGCATATCTGATCGACACTAGGTCACAATGAAAGCAATGATGTGAGGTAAAATAGAGGAAAATCTAACCTTTTTAAATAGAATCAAAATCATGCTGTAGGTCAAGAATGGCCTGCTGAGTTGAGGGACCACAGGAGTAGTCGACAGTATCATCAGGATAATGACGTAATTTACAATTGTTCAAGGACAAATCAACATTATTTATGTAAATGATAAACAGCATGGACCTAGGTAAATGGACCTAGGATCGAACCCTGCGGAACACCTTTATTAATATTGAGAAAACTAGATGAGTCTCCTGACATATAAGGAGCATAATAATGTTTTTTACAGAAACTCACTGACACAAACTTCAGTCCCTCACACACACCACCTGCAATCGATGTCACAATCTCAGACATTATACTCTGTATACTCTACACACCACAGCAGTCTAGTCACACACGGACAATGGGGCTCACCATGGAGTAGGGTGGGTTGCCATGGATATCACCCTCCTTGCCTGCCCATGGGTGGGCCCGCTCAGCCCGAACCTGATGAGACACATGAGTCATTTCATTACATCAAGCATTACAACTGTCACTCAGACAGCACTACATCAATCATTACAACAACTGTCACTCAGACAGCACCAAATCAAGCATTCAATTGTCAACTACGGGCTACCTCTGCTGATACCACTGGATCAGGGAGGTACATTTCATAATACCAAAGCATGTCAACGTCCATTGAAAATGTCCGCTCTGAGTCAAACTGCAGACTGTGATTAATCACAGCAAGGCGTGAGATGAGAACAAATCAATAAGGCTGAGCCAGAGAAAAAAACATGTTTGTTAAACACCAGAGCTTCATTTAAGGAATGGAAGGTTCTAGTCCCAACAACCAATAATAATAATAATAATAACTTTATTTGTATAGCGCTTTTCCTGCAAACGTTGCAGCTCAAAGTGCTTTAATCATTATATAATCTTAATTTAAATATTTTGTAATTTAAAGGCAATATTAAAAGGATGGGTTTTTAGTCTTGACTTGAACATATTTCCTGAGGTTGCATCCCTAATGTAAACTGGCAGTGCATTCCACAATTTGGGTGCATGAAATGAGAATGCAGCCTCACCAAATCTCTTCTTTTGTACATGTGGTACACAGAGAAAACCAGCGTCAGAAGACCTGAGAGCTCTATTGGGCTGATATGCTAGCAAAAGGTCTTTCAAATATTCTGGTGCTATGCCAGTGAGAGCTTTATAAACAAGCAGAAGGATCTTGAAATCTATTGCAATCTTCATTAAGAATGTCCTGCAATGAAGCAAGTGGCCTACTGGATCGATGCAACTTGTTTCAGATGGTTGCCAATGCAACAGGAACACTGCCTAACCGCCATGCAAGTTGTTGCTAACGTGCTTCGTGGAAATGGTGAAGATTTTTTTTTATATATTTTTTTTTTTTATTGGCGAATAAAGGCATACAAGTCAGGGACAAGAATATACAAATGCAAATTATACAATTGACTTAATAAAAACTAAATGAGAGTTTTATTTTCTTAATCCCCCATTTGGTGTTTGAACAGAGAACTAGAACACCTTTCTTTTCTTTCTTTTTTACCCCTAAACACCCACCCAGCCCAAACTCTCAAGTGAGAGACAAAGCAAGACAATAAATAAATAAAAAAAATAAAAAAAATAAAAATAAAAAGACAAGCACAAAAAATAAATGTATAATTTAAGTAAATTAAATAATTGTAATAAATTAAAAAACACATAGTAAATGAAATTAAATTAAACAGGGAGAAAAGTACAAAAGAACAGATACACTGGGTGCTCACCTCAAACAATAAACAAATTAATCAATTGGGATCCAGAGAGGAAAGAGTATTTACATAAGAAATGATAGGTTGCCATCTTTTATAGAAATTCGCTATCGAGCCTCTTAATGAATATTTCACCTTTTCTAGTGACAAAAAGGAGATCAAGTCGTTTAGCCAGGTCGTAGCAGAAGGTGGATTTGGGCTTTTCCACTGCAACAGAATACGTCTACGGGCTATGAGTGAGGAAAAGGCAACAACATCAGATTTTTTTGGGGTGAGACTGGCTGGTATACGGGGTACCGGTACTCCAAAGATGGCTATCAAAGGGCAGGGTTCTACTGTAACCTTGAGGGCATCGCTTAGTGTCTTAGAGAAACCAGACCAGAAATCTGCTAATGGAAACGGTGAAGATTAACAATGTAGGTCTTCACATCGTACTTTTTCTAGGTACGTTACTATATGTAAATATCTTTACGTCCTATTGACTGACCACACTTAAACATGTTTTCATTATATAGGCACATTACTTTCCAGAGGATATCATATGAATCATTGATGAGATTAATTAATAGTTTTTTTTAAATATATATGTACAGTACAAAAAAAGTGGAAAAGTGTGTCCAAACTTTTGACTGGTACTGTAGATTTGTTGTAGATTTCTGACATGTTCTAAAGGATGTTTTGGTCGGAGCTTGTGAGAACGTACAGTATGTCTGTAACATTTGTCTGTAGGTGAAAAAGCTCCCTAAAATGTGACCTAACATAGGAAGGTGAGTAAGTTACATTTTCAAATGTGTTACCTTAAAAACAAGGTAGGACATTGATTTACTTAATGTATATGCATGTGTATATGAATCATGCAGTTTAGAGGGACGTTCCTTTAAAAAGATGTTTCCTGGTTTGGCCCTGACTGTGTGTGTAGTTGATATTTAGATATAGATGTTTGACATTTTCTTCCTTGTAGGAGTCATATTTTGGGCTCCATTAATTCTGGAAATACAGTATGTCAAACACACCTTGCAGACACTCCAAACCAACTAATATGATTATAGAATCACCCTCTGAAGACTTTTGTCTGCATTACATTTTTGAAAAGTCACTTGACAATGCTGTGATCCACTTTGGCAAAGAAATTCTTAAGTGTATTAAAGCCTAAAACATTTCAGAAAAATAATGCAGACTTTGGGCTTTGGGCCACGTTTGCGCTAAGACGTTTTCAGAGAGGGATTCTGTCATAACATGATTCGGGTTGGAGTGTCTGCAGGTGGTTTGGGTTGGAGTGTCTGCAGGTGGTTTGGGTTGGAGTGTCTGCAGGTGGTTTGGACCTATGTGACCCTGAATGGGGTCCTACAGGGCCTAGAATATGACTACTCTAAGGAAGCAACATACTGTATGACTATAAGGGTGTGTTCTCACTAGAACATTAGGGTGTGTTCTCACTAGAACATTAGGGTGTGTTCTCACTAGAACATTTGCTTCACTTGGAATCGGAGTTTAGGATAACATTCGCTTTGCTCTGCGTCGTTTGGAGCTGTGAGAACGCACATTCGAAGTCGCTCCCGGAGCAAACAACCGACGGATGCTACGTTTGAAAAGGGTGGTTTCGCTCCGGTTAGAAACGACGCATCGAGGCAGTCCATAGGAAAACAACAGCGCATGCGTGTTGATCTGGATAAGAGCGGGACGAACAGGCAATTTTTTATTTTTCTGACCAATCAACTACCACGTCTGTTGCTTCGATTGCGTATGTTACTTCGTTTACATGAAGGGCTGTGAGAACGCAAATCAGAGAAATAATTTATGCAACAATGTTGCAAACTCATCCACTTGCTCTGGGTCATGATTCAGACTTTCATGTGAGAACATGACCTGAGACTGTCTGGCCTAGTCAACTACAGCCAAGGTCAGGGACAAACCAGGAAACATTGTAAAGTGGAACATCCCAAATGTGGAGTAAATTAGTAAATTAGCAAGTAAACTTCTGGAATGATCAGTTGGTCTTTCAAAGCCTTTCTGTCCCACCATAGCAGTTCTACAACCCACTTACTACATGTAGGTTTCACTAGATGCTGAAAGGCATACTGTACGTAGCATTTTTAACTGATACTTATCAGTGTCACAAAAACAGTATGAATCAAGAAAAATGCTATTTAAAAATGTGTGGGGGAAAGAGAAGTGAAAAGAGGTCAAATGTGCAGTTTGACATCATTAGCTGAAACGGTTAGTTCAAGATTGTTATATTGCTATAAAATAAAAGCAATCCTTTGTGTCCCAGACTATTGTCTCCGTTAGATTCTGGCATGTGACTTCCTTCAAAGACTGAGGGGTTTTGACATGTTACAGGAGGCCAGTTATTTCTCAGAGCTGGCTGGACACACTCTGTCCCACTCTGGCCTTGGCCAACACGCTTGTTCTCTCTAGTCGCTGGATCAGATTACTTTAAGAAAATGAAAGGGTGCAAAGCCGACCACCATCGGCTGTCGCTGCCCTCTCCTTCACTCCCTGTCCCCTCTGTCACCCTGCCACTTCCAGAAATTGGGAGTGGTAAAGAGAGTGCAACACAATCTGGATGGCAGGCCATGAAAGAGGCAGACACGTCTCATGAGGCGGTAGGGAGGCAATGCTTGGAGTCCACTGCAGATGTGCATACTCTCTGGACTCTGGGCTCCTTTCTTGGATATCCTGTTCCCAACCTAACGTCAGGCACCTAGTCACTTGTGTAAATCTGAGAAGATTAGATAGCTGTCCAATCAGTGGGCAAGATGGAATTAGCATAATGCTGATATGTATCTAATCCTTACCCATCTAAAGTGCCTGGCTATGAGCTGATTGGGGGTTGGGCAACCATAGCAAACCGGACAGATCTCCTTATCTCAGCAGTAAATACTGAAGGAAATTGGTTATGTTTGTAGTATAAATGATGAATGTGGTAACAGTGGATTTGTTGTAAGCATAATGAGTGCAGAATGTTGCTTTAAGGGGCAAAGAACAGTTTAACTGAGCAGAAAACTAGAGGCTATACGCTCCCTCAAACTGGACAACCCCACCAACCCTTCGTTAAACATACGCAGTATATTTCAGGCTCACTGTTCAGGGGGTCAGAAATATACCACAACACCAACAGAAATAAGATCCATTCAACCCAATCATAGCTCTTTGGCCAACTCGCTGTCACCTTCAAAGTCCATAAAATGATGAAAATGTAGCCGCTTCGACCAAGAATGTTATTATACTACACAAGGCAGCAGTTCCCTTGTTTCCTTCGGTTAGCGTGAGGCTGTGCTGATAGGTACGAGCGTGGAGGAATATGAGACATCGTGGACAGAAACCAGAGTAGGTCACAGTACACTGTGATAAAATTCCCTAATCCGCACGCCAAGTTTCCTTGAGCAAGGCCCTCCTTCAGACTCTCTGGGCTCACACTTCTTCATTTCCTTGTTCACTCTCTCTCTCTCTCTCTCTCTCTCCCTCTCTCCCTCTCTCCCTCTCTCCCATCCCTCCGCTTTCATTTCCCCCTACCTTCCTTGATATCCGAGTCGGCACAGACACTCAGGTTTCCGTTTTTACAGCTTAGGCAGCCCAATGCTGTATACATTCCTTTCTCCCTTGCTCTTACCCTCTACAATCCTCTATCCCACCCCCTTCTATCCCACCCCCTCCACTCCCCCTTCGCCTCGATTACTTACTGCAGCTTAGTTTACCGTGCTGCACATTAAAGCGGCACAAGATGAAGGAAACACTGTCAGACTGTTTGGTTTTTCAGAGGTATGATTCCTCACAAGGGGACATTGTGTGATTTTTTCCCCTCTTGCTTTTTAGAAAAGGGATGGTGAGGAGGGGAAAAGAAAGAAAGAAAGAAAAGAGGCAAAAGTTTCAAAGTAGCAAACAGGTCTTCAGCCTCGGATCAAAGGAGCAATAAGTTACAGTGTGTAGCGAAGATTGCTGAATGTAGAAGCTGTAAACAAACAAATGTCAAGATAAAAGCAGTAACAGACTCTGACCGTGGAAATGTGCCTAAGATGTGTTTTCCCTCTGCGTGAATCAAGAGAACAAACAGGAAACTAATATCAGCTTATGAGAACAAATAAGAAAGGTGTCCACAAAGAGAGACTATTTCATCCTTGTTGTGGTGGTTTGGTTTACTTTGGACCTAGAGCAAAATCTCAGTAAATCTGTCCCACTGCAAGAATCAGTGGGCCAATATTGTCATGGTCTTAAGTTTATTAAACGCGTTGTGAGCACACTACGTCGCCAGTTATGAACAATTGAGATCGATCCAACTTTGAAGACAAGATTCCCCTTTTTTCCCCTGTTGTCTGTCCTGTGTTGTCCTGTTTTTTGCATTTGTTTTGTTCATGTATACATGTGAAAAAAGCATAAACGCACCTACTGTAAAGCCAAAGCAAATTCCTATATGTGTCAAGCATAATGGCAATAAACGTTATCTGAATCTGAATCTGAATCTGCTTCCATAGAGTGGACAACTCCTCCACGCCCTCAGTTCTGCTGGGGTTTATTTTTTTATTAATTAATTTTGCCATTTAGCAGACGCTTTTATCCAAAGAGACTTACAATTACGAATTACAGGGACATTCCCCCTGGAGTAACTGAGGGCTAAGTGCCTTACCCAAGGGCACACTAGTAGTGGTGTGGCTTCAGGCGGGATTTGAACTCACAACCTTCCGATCACAAGTCCAACTCACTATCCACTAGACCACCACTAGCCCTCCTATTCCTTACTGGCTCCTAATTGATACTTTTCTGTCCCCTGAGGGCAGTTTGTCTTGGACAGTTTAAAGGGCCGCAGCTCACAAATCAATCAAATGTAATTGAAAAAAAAGTAATTGTACTGGAATTGCTAATGTCAACAATGCTCACTTTTACATTCATGTATTCTCTGGTTGAATCAACACCTATGTGTATGTGTAGCCTTAAAGTCTAAAATCCAGCAATCCAATCCACAAGGCCTAAAAAGGTCTCAAATTTCAGTTATTCGGTCTAAAAATGAGGTGCTAGGTCTAAAAAATGAGATCATGCAAGGAAATCAGTCCGACCACATCTATTTACGTGGAAATTAATCAAGCTGGAACCAAAAAAATGCCAATTATCTTCCTTTTTTGTCTGTATGGCAGTGAAATCCCTCATTTCATCACCTCGAGGATGACAAAAAGCTATCATATGGTGTCGCGGATAGGTCTAAAATGATATTCAAGGAGGTCTATAAAAAACATGTACTGCTATGTTGTGAAAGCAGACACTCTCACTGATTCAACTAATCAAGTAATCATGTTTAACTGATTTCTTGAATCAGGTCTGTCAGTGGTACTAGGTGAGAACAGCCCTGTGAGGTTTCAGGACCAGAATTGAATAAGATGACCAAAAAACTGTTGCACTGGTATTTACCTGGAATTTACTAGATAATGATGTGGCAGTAATTGGTCATGGTTGTGCTTTCTGCAATAATTCAACACAATCAACTACCTGGTCCCTTGTGGTGCTGTTATTTATTAATTAAATCAAAATAGGTTATTACTGTGTTTATCATCATCATTTTAGACTGTCATTTGTACATTTCATAATTTGTGTCATGAAGTGATGTTATGAAGTGATGTTTCTTACTTTGATTGGATTCGTCTTGCACTGACCTATGACCTATGACTGTAGATTCAATGACTGTAGACCTATACTGGTAAGACCTATACTGGTAAGACCTATACTGGTAAGACCTATACTGGTAAGACCTATACTGGTAAGACCTACACTGGTAAGACCTACACTGGTAAGACCTATACTGGTAAGACCTACACTGGTAAGACCTATACTGGTATGACCTATACTGGTATGACCTATACTGGTAAGACCTATACTGGTAAGACCTACACTGGTAAGACCTATACTGGTAAGACCTATACTGGTAAGACCTATACTGGTAAGACCTATACTGGTAAGACCTATACTGGTAAGACCTATACTGGTAAGACCTATACTGGTAAGACCTATACTGGTAAGACCTATACTGGTAAGACCTATACTGGTATGACCTATACTGGTATGACCTATACTGGTATGACCTATACTGGTAAGACCTACGTATACTGGTATGACCTATACTGGTAAGACCTATACTGGTATGACCTATGACCTATACTGGTAAGACCTATACTGGTAAGACCTATACTGGTAAGACCTATACTGGTATGACCTATACTGGTAAGACCTATACTGGTAAGACCTACTGGTATGACCTATACTGGTAAGACCTATACTGGTAAGACCTATACTGGTATGACCTATACTGGTAAGACCTATACTGGTAAGACCTATACTGGTAAGACCTATGACCTATACTGGTATGACCTATGACCTATACTGGTAAGACCTATACTGGTAAGACCTATACTGGTATGACCTATGACCTATACTGGTAAGACCTATACTGGTAAGGCCTATACTGGTAAGACCTATACTGGTAAGACCTATACTGGTAAGACCTATACTGGTAAGACCTATACTGGTAAGACCTATACTGGTATGACCTATACTGGTATGACCTATACTGGTATGACCTATTCTGGTATGACCTATACTGGTAAGACCTATACTGGTATGACCTATACTGGTAAGACCTATTCTGGTATGACCTATACTGGTAAGACCTATGACCTATACTGGTAAGACCTATACTGGTAAGACCTATACTGGTATGACCTATACTGGTAAGACCTATGACCTATACTGGTAAGACCTATACTGGTAAGACCTATACTGGTAAGACCTATACTGGTAAGACCTATACTGGTAAGACCTATACTGGTATGACCTATACTGGTATGACCTATGACCTATACTGGTAAGACCTATACTGGTAAGACCTATACTGGTAAGACCTATACTGGTATGACCTATACTGGTATGACCTATGACCTATACTGGTAAGACCTATACTGGTATGACCTATACTGGTAAGACCTATACTGGTAAGACCTATACTGGTAAGACCTATACTGGTATGACCTATACTGGTAAGACCTATACTGGTAAGACCTATACTGGTATGACCTATACTGGTAAGACCTATACTGGTATGACCTATACTGGTAAGACCTATACTGGTAAGACCTATACTGGTATGACCTATACTGGTAAGACCTATACTGGTAAGACCTATACTGGTAAGACCTATACTGGTAAGACCTATACTGGTATGACCTATACTGGTAAGACCTATACTGGTAAGACCTATACTGGTATGACCTATACTGGTAAGACCTATACTGGTAAGGCCTATACTGGTAAGACCTATACTGGTAAGGCCTATACTGGTAAGACCTATACTGGTATGACCTATACTGGTAAGACCTATACTGGTAAGACCTATACTGGTATGACCTATACTGGTAAGACCTATACTGGTATGACCTATGACCTATACTGGTAAGACCTATACTGGTATGACCTATACTGGTAAGACCTATACTGGTATGACCTATACTGGTAAGACCTATACTGGTATGACCTATACTGGTAAGACCTATACTGGTAAGACCTATACTGGTAAGACCTATACTGGTAAGACCTATACTGGTAAGACCTATACTGGTAAGACATATACTGGTATGACCTATACTGGTAAGTTGACCTCTCTTCCATTACTGCCTCCTTGATAATCACTTCTGGCCTAGCCTATATACAGTATATATATATTTATTTGTACAGACTGTACATAATATGAGTATGAATATGAAGACACCTGCATACTACAGGTAACCAGCCGGGAGGGAAGTACTGAGGGTTTTCTTTTCTTTTCTGGTAATTAATTGATCAATTAATGTCAATTAATAATTAATGTAATTAATTTATTAGCAAGAGAGTTCAGTCACCTGGAGTCCCAGGTCCGAATAAGTCCAGAAATATAATACATTAATGAAAGACATAGTTTAGAACCTCATGGCCAATAATTCAATAGTTCCCAAAGTATAATGTATTAATTCTTAATATAAATAAATTATTCTCACAATTGGTAGTAAGGGAGATACCCGGTGTGTCCTTCATAACCATGCCTGTCACCTTCCACAGGTTAAACAAAGATCACTGATGAGATGGAGCCACAGGATGGAATGACACATTTGTTCTGTGTCTTTTTACATCTCCAGTCTGCAACTCGTTTTGTCCATAGCAGGTATGAATGAATGAATCTTTTATTTCGAACATGATTTCAAATAATAAAAGAACAAATAACGAATATGTAGAGTACAGACCTATCAATGTTGGAAAGGGAGTAGGATGAAGCCTAAGCTTATCCTGTCCTACCCCTATCCCTCACTCTCAAGTGAGAACAATTATACTTTATACAAATCCAATTAATAATACATACATTTAGTGCATAGTTTGAACAAATTGTATACATTTCTTAATAAGAGCTAAGACTTTAAGTGACATACACAGATGACTATGCTGCCAATCAGACATCATGCCTATCGCAAAGCTTTTTGGTTCAAAGCCTTATCTGTTACTATGTCATGTTTTATCATAGAATATAAAAGAATAATCAACTAATTTTACAATCAAATGCACCAACAGATGCACCTCCAAGTGCAGCATAGCCTGGGCTATGAGTCTCGATGTTACAGTGGATGAATCAATACCAAAAAAGGCATCAAAAGTATGATAATACACAAGTACCGATACCCAAAGGGGCAATTATCTGTCTCAATTAGGATTCCCGTTGCTGTGGTTATTAACACTCAATTACAGGACATTACAGGACATGCCACTTCACAACAAGTGGATGTTGCTTTAACGGGGTGTTTACCCAGAGCACACCTCTACAGAGGGAGGAGGGGGGTGATGCACCCTAACATCGTCATTATTTGTTAAATAATTCGTATAAAATCAATATTAAAAACGTGCGTCGCCTATATATAGGACCTGCACATCTGCCGTGGTTATTATTCTGAACAGGCTAATATCACCTCAACCCCACCATGCACTGAATGTGTACAAACAATGAACACATGCAATCCTGAGGAGGAGACAAAGCCCCCCTGCAGAATGCCATTCCGTCGCGGTCTAAGACGGAGGCCTATGAAAGCACAAGGGATGCCGTGTCTAATAGGGAATGATAGCATTGATTGGATGAATACATCGTGAGCATTGCACGTTTGGTCACCGTGTAATATTAGAAGGTATGCATAAACATAACGCACGGGAGATACGGTGCTGTTGTCAGGTCAGGCGCGTGCAGCCTGTGGAAGGAGGACGCACATCTGGAACACGCCTCTGCCCGCAGCTGGACGGAGCGCGTCTGATCAGTCTGGAGGCGACGCCAGGTTAAAGCCAGCACACTGAATCTAAACTACTTTAGCCTGGCTCCCCCATGGAGGAAGTGTCTCTCCCACAACGCTTTATTCTGGTGGACCCTATGTCTGGTTTCGCCGGGGCTAGCGGTAGTTGTAGTAGTAACAGTAACAGTAGTAGTATGTAGTAGTAGTATGAAAGAATGAATGAATGAATGGTCTTTATTGTCATTAATACAGTACAGGTACCATACAACGACATTTAGGAGGGGGGGGCTCCCCTGGTGCTTGGAAAAAAAAAAATAATACTAAAAACAAGGAGGGAAAAGAGCTGGTTTACATAAATAAAGGCTATATACACTATCCACTATACTATACTACTATATACTATACAAATAAAACACTGTGCTGTACTCTATGCTATGCTATAAATATCCTAACATTTCCTGTCTCTGAACCTTATGTACACAAGGGTTGTCATATTGCACATAGTATTATTGCACATTCATTTAAAGTGTCGCAGTTTGCAGGTTTGCAGGTTTTAGTAGTAACAGTAACAGTAGCAGTAGTAGTAGTAGTAGTAGTAGTAATAGTAGTAGTAGTAGTAGTAGTAGTAGTAGTGGTAGTAGTAGTAGTAGTAGTAGTAGTAGTAGTAGTAGTAGTAGTAGTAGTAGTAGTAATAGTAGTAGTAGTAGTAGTAGTAGTAGTGGTAGTAGTAGTAGTAGTAGTAGTAGTGGTAGTGGTAGTAATAGTAGTAGTAGTAGTAGTAGTAGTAGTGGTAGTAGTAGCAGTAGTAGCAGCAGTAGTAGTAGTAGTAGTAGCAGCAGTAGTAGTAGTAGTAGTAGCAGTAGCAGTAGTAGTAGTAGCAGTAGCAGTAGTAGTAGTAGTAGTAGTAGTAGTAGTAGTAGTAGTAGTAGTAGTGGTAGTAGTATAGTAGTAGTAGTAGCAGTAGTAGTAGTAGTAGTGGTAGTAGTAGTATAGTAGTAGTAGTAGCAGCAGTAGTAGTAGTAGTAGTAGTGGTAGTAGTAGTAGTAGCAGTAGTAGTAGCAGTAGTAGTAGTAGTAGTAGTAGTAGTAGTAGTAGTAGCAGTAGCAGTAGTAGTAGTAGTAGCAGTAGTAGTAGTAGCAGTAGTAGTAGTAGTAGCAGTAGTAGCAGTAGTAGTAGCAGTAGTAGTAGTAGTAGTAGTAGTAGTGGTAGTAGTAGTAGTATAGTAGTAGTAGTAGTAGCAGTAGTAGTAGTAGTAGGTAGTAGTAGCAGTAGTAGTAGTAGTAGTGGTAGTAGTAGTATAGTAGTAGTAGTAGTAGTAGCAGCAGCAGCAGCAGTAGTAGTAGTAGTAGTAGTAGTAGTAGTAGTAGTAGTAGTAGTAGTAGTAGTAGTGGTAGTAGTAGTATAGTAGTAGTAGTAGTAGTAGTAGTAGCATTAGTAGTAGTAGTAGTAGCAGTAGTAGTAGTAGTAGTAGTAGTAGTAGTAGTAGTAGTAGTAGTAGTAGTAGTAGTAGTAGTAGTAGTAGTAGTAGTAGTAGTAGTAATAGTAGTAGTGGCACTGCATTTTCCATGATCTCCAATGGTAAGGGAAAGCACGCAAATTCCATTCATTGCAGTGGTCCAGATTGTGAACTGTCTATCTATTGACAACAAGTCAAAGTGGAACGAAAAAGACGGAACGTGCGTGATGCGTATGGCAAGACAATAATAACCTCATCTCTGTTTATTCTAAGGCTAGAGTCTGCCTCATGTGTACACCGTTATCCGAAGGCAGTTTTATACGTAGGTGACATTCGTGCATAAGTGCATTTAATTGTCCAAAAAAGAATTTATGAACCAGACATTTGAACCAGTGCAGACACTAAAGTTGGCCGTTCATCCAGTAAGCCTAACATTGCTTTTCGGTGAATGAGAAAGAGGCTGAGCGCTCACACACGCATCCACACATCCACACAGATGGCACGCTTTGCTCTATTTCCACGCGTAATCGGCGGTAACGGTACAGCGTCAATAGGCTTCCCCTTACCTTCATTTCTTCGTTGATTTCCCTTTTAACGGGATGAGCCGGTTTTCTGCTCCTTTTATTTTCGGGGGGTCTGCCCTCTTTTTCCATCTCTGCCATTTTTTAATAATAATATCTCTGTCAATATTTCTGTTTGTGTGGGGGTAGGCTGGACAAAGTGTGAGGCGGGGCCGCTTTAGAGTTGCCCAAAGGAGAATGTCAAGCGTATGAACGACCCGTCGGGTAAAGTGAATAACGATGCCGTTGAGGGCTCGGTGTACCAGTTCGGGTCAGCCATCTTCTGTTCCTATGTTCCACGGTCTGTGCAGAGCGAGTCGGTGTGAGCCTGCCTCTGAGAGAGAGAGTGAGATGAGAGGTTGTCTGAGAAGCAGCCAGACAGGGGGAGGGGTATGTATGGGGGGCGTCCACTGGAGTATTATGATGATGTGACGCGCCGATCAGAGGTGAGCTGTTTCTGCTCCATTTTCCATGGGCCCGTTATTTTTTCTTCTTCTTTTGGGTCCCCCCGTCACATGCAACCAGACACAGACCACCCAAGAGTCCAGTGGACTCATCCGTTATGTGTGTGCATTATGCAAATCTGCAAAACAGGTGGCTTCTTCTTCAGACGAATGATTGATCTCATCACTTTTAGTCCTGATATTGTGGCATATAAGTCTCTGCATAAGTCTCTGCATCGGTTATGTGTGCATTATGCAAATCTGCAAAACAGGTGGCTTCTTCAGACGAATGATTGATCTCATCACTGTAGTTTAGTCCTGATATTGTGGCATATAAGTCTCTGCATTGGAAAATCGGAAAAGCCTTAACCGGCTTACCAAAAAACATGTTTAGTACCATTTAAAAGGAACGAAAGCACTGATGAGCCTCTTGTGGACAGATACGACGAATAATGTCATGTGGCAGAGTGATTGCAGTGAATTGCAGTGATTGCAAGTGAAAAACTGCAGCGTGCAAACCTCTAGTAATGAAACATGGCCAGGTTACAGTTTGCTAAAAAGTACCTCAAAGAGCCTGCACAGTTCTGGAAAAAGGTATTGTGGACTGCAGAGTCACTACCCATCTTCAGGTTACACCTTAACTGCTCCTCCTGAGACATCTACTACCCCCCAGCACTGCGTCTCCTGAAGACACCCGCTTTTCCCCTTTACTGTGTCCCCTAAAACTTCTATTGCCCCCCTTGTACTGTCTCTCTGTTCTCCAGTGTCTATATATTAAAAATAAAACAAAGTCTAGGTTTAGAAGAAGGTGATGGAAGTAGATTTTTCCTTCTATCACTGAGACTGCCAATGGCCTGAGCTGGATTATTCTTCCTGCTACGACTGGTGGATTGATGATTCACTTGCTTAGTCAAATGTATTGATTGTAAGTCGCTTTGGAATAAGGCGTCTGCTAAATGCCAGAAATTTAAATGTAAAAAAATGTGGACAGATGAGATAAGATGAACATGTACCAGAGCGATGGCAAGAGGAAAGTGTGGATGAAAAACTGCCCAACACCAGCCTTCTGTACCACCTCATTTTTCAAAAGGTAGTGGAGGGGGTGTTATGGCTTGGGCATGTATGGTTGCCACTGGAACTGGCTAGCTTGTCTCCATTGGTGATGTAATACTGCTGAATTCTGAAGTGTACAGGAACATCTTGTCTGCTCGATGTCTCTAAACTCCTTGGATGTTGCGTCAGCAGACAGCATCTCCCACCTCAGACACTCTGAGTTGCATTGCAAGGTGATAATATAAGGCAGCCCTGACAGCACTGGTGGAAATGCCCCGGGTGGTGACACCCCTGGTGATGTCGTTAGGCTCTGGCCCCCAATGTTTTATGAATAGCCCCGGATCTTTGGATTCAAAGGTTGCCATCTACCACATCGCCCTCAACCACAAACGTGTGTACCCATCAGCACATTCATTTAACCTTCTACACCTCTAATGTAACCTGTTACCTCTCTAATGTAACCTGTTACCTCTCTAATGTAACCTGTTACACCTCTAATGTAACCTGTTACCTCTCTAATGTAACCTGCTACACCTCTAATGTAACCTGTTACCTCTCTAATGTAACCTGTTACACCTCTAATGTAACCTGTTACTCCACTGTCAGGTTGGGGATCGCTCTACTGTTGAGCCTTTGGCTTTGTTGTGTATTTGTTTCTCTGTCTGTCCTAATGTCGCTGATTGATAACAACTGTGAGTGATTAGTCTTGGTCTATTTATGTTCCCCTGTGTTTTCCCTCTGTGTCGGTTGTTCACTTCATGTACGTGAGTGTTGTGTGTCAGCAGAGCCTTATCGTTCCTCGCCGTATAGGAAGCTAAGTATTGTTTGACTGTTGCTGAGTTTGTGTAAATGCTTTGCACACTTAGGCTATTAGGAGTTTTGGAGACTAAGGTCATGTTCTCACATGAAAGTCTGAATCAGGACACGGAGCAAGTGGATGAGTTTGCAACATCGTTGCATAAATAATTTCTCTGATTTGCGTTCTCACAGCCCTTCATGTAAACGAAGTAACATACGCAATCGAAGCAACAGACGTGGTAGTTGATCAGAAAAAAAATGTAATTGCCCGTTCGTCCCGCTCTTATCCAGATCAACACGCATACGCTTTTGTTTTCCTATGGACTTCCTCGAGCAGCGTTCTCACCAAAAGCGAAGCGAAGCAAAGCGATGGATGCGTCGTTTCTAACCAGAGCGAAACCACTCTTTTCAAGCGGAGCATGCGTCGGTTGTTTGCTCCGGGAGAGACTTCGAATGCACGTTCTCACAGCTCCAAACGACGCAGAGCAAAGCGAAGTTTATCCTAAACTCCGATTCCAAGTGAAGCAAATGTTCTAGTGAGAACACGCCCAGAGTGTCCAAAAAACATAGGGGGAGTACGTGCAGATAAACTGGTGATAAAATACTGGTGGTGTCAGCTGTTTTAGCGTGTTTTGCTCTTTTACCTGGCTACATGACATTACTACAACATAAGGATTAGTTTCATACCATGTTATTTAAACACAAAAACATGCCTGTCAAATCTGCCAGTCGCTCAGGGTTGCCAGGGTTGCACGAACATGGATTAATTGTTAAATGTCGAGCCTTTTAGGTTGACAGCAGGTCATTAATTAATTAATGTAATGTGGGGGAGTATTACTAAGAAACTGCCAGACTACGCCACCTTTATGTATCATGAGGGGAGGTCCTCAGACTGTATTTCACCATAAAAATCAAGGAGGGAGCATGGGAATAGAGCTAAAAGGCAACAGTTGCAACAATAATTCATTTTGTATTATTACACACACACTCACAAACGATAGTGTTGCAACACTTACAGAGGGTATGCCCAGGGAGAAGGAGAGTGGCTACAGGCACATTGTAAATAATAATTATAATAATACATGTATTTTATAAGGCGCCTTTCATGGCACTCAAGGTCGCCGTACAACAACAAATCTAAAAACAGCCACAAAATTCAAAACACAAAAATACATAGAAATATACAGTATAAAACATAGCCAGCAGCAGAGCAGCACGGGAACAGTAAATCAACACGGATATTGATAGAGGGTCAGTGATAGGAGGGTCAGTGATAGAGGGTCAGTGAAAGGAGGGTCAGTGATAGGAGGGTCAGTGATAGAGGCTCAGTGATAGGAGGGTCAGTGATAGAGGCTCAGTGATAGAGGCTCAGTGATAGAGGGTCAGCGATAGAGGGTCAGTGATAGGAGGTCAGTGATAGGAGGTCAGTGATAGAGGGTCAGTGATAGGAGGTCAGTGATAGAGGGTCAGTGATAGAGGGTCAGTGATAGGAGGTCAGTGATAGGAGGTCAGTGATAGAGGGTCAGTGATAGGAGGGTCAGTGATAGGAGGTCAGTGATAGGAGGTCAGTGATAGAGGGTCAGTGATAGGAGGTCAGTGATAGAGGGTCAGTGATAGAGGGTCAGTGATAGGAGGTCAGTGATAGGAGGTCAGTGATAGAGGGTCAGTGATAGGAGGTCAGTGAAAGGAGGGTCAGTGAAAGGAGGGTCAGTGATAGGAGGTCAGTGATAGGAGGTCAGTGATAGGAGGGTCAGTGATAGAGGGTCAGTGATAGAGGGTCAGTGAAAGGAGGGTCAGTGATAGGAGGTCAGTGATAGGAGGGTCAGTGATAGAGGGTCAGTGATAGAGGGTCAGTGAAAGGAGGGTCAGTGATAGAGGGTCAGTGAAAGGAGGGTCAGTGATAGGAGGGTCAGTGAAAGGAGGGTCAGTGATAGAGGGTCAGTGATAGAGGGTCAGTGAAAGGAGGGTCAGTGATAGAGGGTCAGTGAAAGGAGGTCAGTGATAGAGGGTCAGTGATAGGAGGTCAGTGAACGGAGGTCAGTGATAGGAGGTCAGTGAAAGGAGGGTCAGTGATAGAAGGTCAGTGATAGGAGGGTCAGTGATAGGAGGTCAGTGATAGGAGGGTCAGTGATAGAGGGTCAGTGAAAGGAGGGTCAGTGAAAGGAGGGTCAGTGATAGAGGGTCAGTGATAGGAGGGTCAGTGAAAGGAGGGTCAGTGATAGGAGGGTCAGTGATAGAGGGTCAGTGATAGAGGGTCAGTGAAAGGAGGGTCAGTGAAAGGAGGGTCAGTGATAGAGGGTCAGTGATGGAGGGTCAGTGATAGAGGGTCAGTGATAGAGGGTCGGTGAAAGGAGGGTCAGTGATAGGAGGTCAGTGATAGGAGGGTCAGTGATAGAGGGTCAGTGATAGAGGGTCAGTGATAGGAGGTCAGTGAAAGGAGGGTCAGTGATAGAGGGTCAGTGATAGGAGGTCAGTGATAGGAGGGTCAGTGAAAGGAGGGTCAGTGATAGAGGGTCAGTGATAGGAGGGTCAGTGATAGGAGGGTCAGTGATAGGAGGGTCAGTGATAGGAGGGTCAGTGATAGAGGGTCAGTGAAAGGAGGGTCAGTGATAGGAGGTCAGTGAAAGGAGGGTCAGTGATAGAGGGTCAGTGATAGAGGGTCAGTGAAAGAGGGTCAGTGAAAGGAGGGTCAGTGATAGGAGGTCAGTGATAGAGGGTCAGTGATAGAGGGTCAGTGAAAGAGGGTCAGTGATAGGAGGGTCAGTGATAGAGGGTCAGTGAAAGGAGGGTCAGTGATAGGAGGGTCAGTGATAGAGGGTCAGTGATAGGAGGTCAGTGAAAGGAGGGTCAGTGATGGTGGGTCAGTGATAGAGGGTCAGTGATAGAGGGTCAGTGAAAGGAGGGTCAGTGATAGAGGGTCAGTGATAGGAGGTCAGTGATAGGAGGGTCAGTGAAAGGAGGGTCAGTGATAGAGGGTCAGTGATAGGAGGGTCAGTGATAGGAGGGTCAGTGATAGGAGGGTCAGTGATAGAGGGTCAGTGATAGAGGGTCAGTGATAGGAGGTCAGTGATAGAGGGTCAGTGAAAGGAGGTCAGTGATAGGAGGTCAGTGATAGGAGGGTCAGTGAAAGGAGGGTCAGTGATAGGAGGTCAGTGATAGGAGGGTCAGTGATAGAGGGTCAGTGATAGGAGGTCAGTGATAGAGGGTCAGTGAAAGGAGGTCAGTGATAGGAGGTCAGTGATAGGAGGGTCAGTGAAAGGAGGGTCAGTGATAGGAGGTCAGTGATAGGAGGGTCAGTGATAGAGGGTCAGTGATAGGAGGTCAGTGATAGAGGGTCAGTGATAGAGGGTCAGTGATAGAGGGTCAGTGATAGAGGGTCAGTGATAGAGGGTCAGTGATAGGAGGGTCAGTGATAGGAGGCTCAGTGTGAGCATGTTGTTGTTTTTTTGTCATTTGGCCCACGGTGTGCTCGTCTTCGCCCAAAAGTCTCTGCCTGCAACGTTATTCATCTCAGCTGCTTCCCCCTCCTGCCTCTCCCTGCATCTACCACCGGACTACAATCTCCACTGCCACCACTAACCCCATCACTGGATTACAAACTCCCACTGGATTGACAGTTCTCTGCATCAGCGGTCCTGTCCCCCGGCTCTGTGTGTTTGCCTATACCCGCTCCTGGCTTGTTAGGAGGAGCTGTCGTGTTTGGACCCAGGTGCAGTGCAGAACAGAGGAGACGAACCACTAACAATAAACGATAAAACAAAAGAGGAGAAAGCTTAGTCTCCGATAACTGCTTAAATAGGTCATAGTCAAAGGATAACAAAATAAAAAGGGGAGAGGGCTTAATCTCCCAAAACTCTGTCTATAGTACAAGGCAAGGCAATGAACTTGCAACAGTCTTTCAATACTTAGATTCCATGCAGGCGAGGAACGATAAGGCCCACGAAAGACGCACACAACGTAAATTAAATAACTCAAAGATGAGTAAACTTTATGAATACGAAAGCTTACATAATTGATCACCTTTTATCAGGTGTCAAAATCTATAAACATAATTTGCCCCATGTGCCCCATGCCCTGAAAACGACTATACAGTGCCTTCGGAAAGTATTCAGACCCCTTCACCACATTTTGTTGTGTTATAGAATCAATTTAAAATTGATTAAATTGAAATGATTTGCCATCGATCCACACACAATACCCCATAAAGACCCTTTTTTTTCTTTTTTACATTTCAGTAAATGTATAAAAATGTAAATACAGGAATACCTCACGTGCATCCAGACCCCTTTCTATGACACTCTTACAATTAGCTAAAATTCAAAAATGTCATCAACAATTCAGTCAATAAGTTGAATTGAGTCCATTTTAATGCAAGGATAATAGTCAATGTAATTTTGGAATTAATATCTTTGTTGTTATAGGGTCTCTGATGTGCATAGGTTCTAGCAGAAGATCCAAGCAAGCAGATCCATCTGAGGCATCTTGGACACATGAGGACCTCGTCTATAATGACATCATGCCATTCCTGGCTTACTTCACAAATTAGCGGCATCAACTCACTTAAATAAGACATTTGATAAGGTGTGGGGGCCCTTCTCAGACTACTTTCAGGAGTTCGATCCAGACATGCTGTCCTGTTGAGATGTGTTTTGAGTTGTTTTATACATCCAGGAAACTTCCCTTTTCTTTTTTTATAATTGCATTTATTTACTTTTCTTTTTCTTTCAATATGACACTATAATCAATGTGGACGCCCTGTGTCATTTTCTTTTCATCTGATCAAGAAGATCTGTACATAAGTATACTTTGTTGGAGCAAGGACTGACCGGGGAGGGGGGGGAGCAGATATATGTTGTTAACTACGACTGTGCTTTGTTCATATGTTTGCATTTGATATAAAAAAATAAAATAATAATGAGTGGCATCCACTCTGACTCTGAACACAGGGGACTCCACGGCTGTGTGCCCAGTCCCCTGCGCTGCTCCCTGTGTGCCCGTCACTGTGTGGCCACGCACAGCTGCTACTCCATCAACAGGTTTTCTGCTGACAGCACTGTGGTCGGCCTGATCGGTCGGCCACTAACAGCCATGAGAGCCTACTGGGAGGAGATAAGAGTCCTGGTGGACTGGTGCCAGGATTAGAATCTCTCCCTCGACATCAGCAAAACCAAGGAGCTGATCGTGGGCTTCAGGAGGAGGCAGGGGGGGCGGCATGACCCCTGCCTGTGTGACTACCCACCTACCTGCTCTACCCCTGGCTGTGTGACTACCCACCTACCTGCTCTACCCCTGGCTGTGTGACTACCCACCTACCTGCTCTACCCCTGGCTGTGTGACTACCCACCTACCTGCTCGACCCCTGCCTGTGTGACTACCCACCTACCTACTCTACCCCTGCCTGTGTGACTACCCACCTACCTGCTCTACCCCTGCCTGTGTGACTACCCACCTACCTGCTCTACCCCTGGCTGTGTGACTACCCACCTGTGTGACTACCCACCTACCTGCTCTACCCCTGGCTGTGTGACTACCCTCCTACCTGCCTGACACCTGGCTGTGTGACTACCCACCTACCTGCTCTACCCCTGGCTGTGTGACTACCCACCTACCTGCTCTACCCCTGGCTGTGTGACTACCCACCTACCTGCTCGACCCCTGGCTGTGTGACTACCCACCTACCTGCTCGACCCCTGGCTGTGTGACTACCCACCTACCTGCTCTACCCCTGCCTGTGTGACTACCCACCTACCTGCTCTACCCCTGCCTGTGTGACTACCCACCTACCTGCTCGACCCCTGCCTGTGTGACTACCCACCTACCTGCTCGACCCCTGCCTGTGTGACTACCCACCTACCTGCTCTACCCCTGCCTGTGTGACTACCCACCTACCTGCTCTACCCCTGCCTGTGTGACTACCCACCTACCTGCTCTACCCCTGCCTGTGTGACTACCCACCTACCTGCTCGACCCCTGGCTGTGTGACTACCCACCTCCCTGCTCGACCCCTGGCTGTGTGACTACCCTCCTACCTGCTCTACCCCTGCCTGTGTGACTACCCTCCTACCTGCTCGACCCCTGGCTGTGTGACTACCCTCCTACCTGCTCTACCCCTGCCTGTGTGACTACCCTCCTACCTGCTCTACTCCTGGCTGTGTGATTACCCTCCTACCTGCTCTACCCCTGGCTGTGTGACTACCCACCTACCTGCTCAACCCCTGCCTGTGTGACTACCCACCTACCTGCTCGACCCCTGGCTGTGTGACTACCCACCTACCTGCTCGACACCTGCCTGTGTGACTACCCACCTACCTGCTCTACCCCTGGCTGTGTGACTACCCTCCTACCTGCTCGACCCCTGCCTGTGTGACTACCCACCTACCTGCTCTACCCCTGGCTGTGTGACTACCCTCCTACCTGCTCGACCCCTGCCTGTGTGACTACCCACCTACCTGCTCGACCCCTGGCTGTGTGACTACCCTCCTACCTGCTCTACCCCTGGCTGTGTGACTACCCACCTACCTGCTCTACCCCTGCCTGTGTGACTACCCACCTACCTGCCTGACCCCTGCCTGTGTGACTACCCACCTACCTGCTCTACCCCTGGCTGTGTGACTACCCACCTACCTGCCTGACCCCTGCCTGTGTGACTACCCACCTACCTGCCTGACCCCTGCCTGTGTGACTACCCACCTACCTGCTCTACCCCTGCCTGTGTGACTACCCACCTACCTGCTCGACCCCTGCCTGTGTGACTACCCACCTACCTGCTCGACCCCTGCCTGTGTGACTACCCACCTACCTGCTCGATGCCTGCCTGTGTGACTACCCACCTACCTGCTCGATGCCTGCCTGTGTGACTACCCACCTACCTGCTCGACCCCTGGCTGTGTGACTACCCACCTACCTGCTCGACCCCTGCCTGTGTGACTACCCACCTACCTGCTCGATGCCTGCCTGTGTGACTACCCACCTACCTGCTCGATGCCTGCCTGTGTGACTACCCACCTACCTGCTCTACCCCTGGCTGTGTGACTACCCTCCTACCTGCTCGAGCCCTGCCTGTGTGACTACCCACCTACCTGCTCTACCCCTGGCTGTGTGACTACCCACCTACCTGCTCGACGCCTGCCTGTGTGACTACCCACCTACCTGCTCGACCCCTGCCTGTGTGACTACCCACCTACCTGCTCTACTCCTGGCTGTGTGACTACCCACCTACCTGCTCAACCCCTGCCTGTGTGACTACCCACCTACCTGCTCGACCCCTGCCTGTGTGACTACCCACCTACCTGCTCGATGCCTGCCTGTGTGACTACCCACCTACCTGCTCGATGCCTGCCTGTGTGACTACCCACCTACCTGCCTGACCCCTGCCTGTGTGACTACCCACCTACCTGCTCGACCCCTGCCTGTGTGACTACCCACCTACCTGCTCGATGCCTGCCTGTGTGACTACCCACCTACCTGCTCGATGCCTGCCTGTGTGACTACCCACCTACCTGCTCTACCCCTGGCTGTGTGACTACCCACCTACCTGCTCTACCCCTGCCTGTGTGACTACCCACCTACCTGCTCTACCCCTGCCTGTGTGACTACCCACCTACCTGCTCGATGCCTGGCTGTGTGACTACCCACCTACCTGCTCGACACCTGCCTGTGTGACTACCCACCTACCTGCCTGACCCCTGGCTGTGTGACTACCCACCTACCTGCTCGACCCCTGGCTGTGTGACTACCCACCTACCTGCTCGACACCTGCCTGTGTGACTACCCACCTACCTGCTCTACCCCTGGCTGTGTGACTACCCTCCTACCTGCTCGACCCCTGCCTGTGTGACTACCCACCTACCTGCTCTACCCCTGGCTGTGTGACTACCCTCCTACCTGCTCGACCCCTGCCTGTGTGACTACCCACCTACCTGCTCGACCCCTGGCTGTGTGACTACCCTCCTACCTGCTCTACCCCTGGCTGTGTGACTACCCACCTACCTGCTCTACCCCTGCCTGTGTGACTACCCACCTACCTGCCTGACCCCTGCCTGTGTGACTACCCACCTACCTGCTCTACCCCTGCCTGTGTGACTACCCTCCTACCTGCTCTACCCCTGCCTGTGTGACTACCCTCCTACCTGCTCGACCCCTGCCTGTGTGACTACCCTCCTACCTGCTCTACCCCTGGCTGTGTGACTACCCTCCTACCTGCTCTACCCCTGCCTGTGTGACTACCCACCTACCTGCTCTACCCCTGGCTGTGTGACTACCCACCTATCTGCTCGACCCCTGGCTGTGTGACTACCCACCTACCTGCTCGACCCCTGCCTGTGTGACTACCCTCCTACCTGCTCTACCCCTGGCTGTGTGACTACCCTCCTACCTGCTCGACCCCTGGCTGTGTGACTACCCTCCTACCTGCTCTACCCCTGCCTGTGTGACTACCCACCTACCTGCCTGACCCCTGGCTGTGTGACTACCCTCCTACCTGCTCTACCCCTGGCTGTGTGACTACCCACCTACCTGCCTGACCCCTGCCTGTGTGACTACCCTCCTACCTGCTCTACCCCTGCCTGTGTGACTACCCACCTACCTGCTCTACCCCTGCCTGTGTGACTACCCACCTACCTGCCTGACCCCTGCCTGTGTGACTAATCACCTACCTGCTCTACCCCTGGCTGTGTGACTACCCACCTACCTGCTCTACCCCTGCCTGTGTGACTACCCACCTACCTGCCTGACCCCTGCCTGTGTGACTACCCACCTACCTGCTCGACCCCTGGCTGTGTGACTACCCTCCTACCTGCTCGACCCCTGTCTGTGTGACTACCCACCTACCTGCTCGATGCCTGTGTGACTACCCACCTACCTGCTCGACCCCTGGCTGTGTGACTACCCACCTACCTGCTCGACCCCTGGCTGTGTGACTACCCACCTACCTGCTCTACCCCTGCCTGTGTGACTACCCTCCTACCTGCTCGACCCCTGGCTGTGTGACTACCCACCTACCTGCTCGACCCCTGGCTGTGTGACTACCCACCTACCTGCTCGACCCCTGGCTGTGTGACTACCCACCTACCTGCTCGACCCCTGGCTGTGTGACTACCCACCTACCTGCTCGACCCCTGCCTGTGTGACTACCCTCCTACCTGCTCGACCCCTGCCTGTGTGACTACCCACCTACCTGCTCTACCCCTGCCTGTGTGACTACCCACCTACCTGCTCTACCCCTGCCTGTGTGACTACCCTCCTACCTGCTCTACCCCTGCCTGTGTGACTACCCTCCTACCTGCCTGACCCCTGGCTGTGTGACTACCCTCCTACCTGCCTGACCCCTGGCTGTGTGACTACCCTCCTACCTGCTCTACCCCTGCCTGTGTGACTACCCTCCTACCTGCTCTACCCCTGGCTGTGTGACTACCCACCTACCTGCCTGACCCCTGGCTGTGTGACTACCCACCTACCTGCTCTACCCCTGCCTGTGTGACTACCTACCTACCTGCCTGACCCCTGGCTGTGTGACTACCCACCTACCTGCTCTACCCCTGCCTGTGTGACTACCCACCTACCTGCTCTACCCCTGCCTGTGTGACTACCCACCTACCTGCTCGACCCCTGGCTGTGTGACTACCCACCTACCTGCCTGACCCCTGCCTGTGTGACTACCCACCTACCTGCTCTACCCCTGGCTGTGTGACTACCCACCTACCTGCTCTACCCCTGCCTGTGTGACTACCCACCTACCTGCTCTACCCCTGGCTGTGTGACTACCCTCCTACCTGCTCGATGCCTGCCTGTGTGACTACCCTCCTACCTGCTCGACCCCTGCCTGTGTGACTACCCACCTACCTGCTTGACACCTGCCTATGTAACTACCCGCCTGCCTGTCCGACCATCTATTTGCTTGCCTGACCCGCCGAATTCCCCTTCTGTTAACTTTCAGAATAAAGGTCTTGCTTTGTACTTACCTGCCTGTCCCGCGTCTACATTTGGGTTCACCCTCTGATACGTGACAATAATGTCACCAGCCGAACTACAAAGGCTTCACTGCAAGGTACAAATCACTCGTTATCCTCAAAAAAGATGGTTACAGTTTGTTCAAAAGTACCTACAATGCCTGCAGAGGTATGGAAGGAGGTCTTGTGGACAGAAGATGAATATTATCATGGACCAGAGTGATTGGAAGAGGAAAGTTTGGAGAAACAGGATCTGCCCAAGATCTTTAATCTGTGAAATAAGTGGAGGGGTGCTATGGTTTGGAGATGTAGAGCTGCCACTAGAACTGGCTAACGTGTCTTCATTTATGATGTAACTGCTGACGGTAGCAACAGAACTCTGAAGTGAACAGAAACATCTTGTCTGCTCGAGTACAAGCAAATGCCTCAAAAATGTATCTATGATGCTACATCATACAGTAAAATGTGATAGTGACCCATAGTGATCCGCAACGCCCCCACCCTGGACTCCTTCAAATCAGCCCTTCAAACCCATCTGTTCTCCAAGGCCTTTGGCCCCTAGTCATTGTTTCTGTTTTGCTTTGTTTGTTTTCTGTTTTGTCTGTCTGACCATTAGAATTGTAAAGCGTCCTTGGGTTTTATGAAAGGCGCTATACAAATCCAAGTTATTATTATTATTATTATTATTAAAACAATGACCCTAAACATACTGCCATAGCAACTAGGGAGTTATTCAGGGTTAAAAAGTGGAAGGGTACTGGCCAAGTCAATGTTCAGATTCAAATGCAATAGAATGTGCATTTCATTTCCTGATGATAAGATTGTAGGCAAAAAGACATTAAAACAAACAACAGTTGAACACGAATCACCAGAGAATATACACAGCATCTGGTGGGATCAATGGATGGCAGACTTCAGGCAGTTTTTGCATACAAAGGATTGGCCAAGATCAACCAAATGCTAAACATTAATACATTATTTGGACTGTGAATGTGATTTTTTTTCTTCTAGAGCCCTTAAATAGGGGGACCTTTCTAAATGGCGAAACACAATCTGAAAAAATGTAATAAAGAATTAAAGCTGAGAATCTCTACGTTTACCCCCATAGTCATTGTTTTATTTAAAATCCAAACTGTTGGAGTGTCGAGCTAAAAGAAGACAAAATGCTTCCTCTTTCCAATACTTCCAATGGAGGCCACTGCATTTGCATGATCAATGCACGATTCCATGTGAATAGAGGCTAGTGCGCATCCAGCCTCTGAAGAAGACAACCATGTCCGTTTTTCTCTATTTGTCTATTTCCAACTTGTTTACAATGATACCTCCTCCTGTGTGCGTGTGTGTGTGTGTGTGCGTGTGTGTGTGTGTGTGTGTGTGTGTGCGCGTGTGCGCGTGTGTGTGTGTGCGTGTGTGTGTGTGTGTGTGTGTGCGCGCGCGTGTGTGTGTGTGTGTGCGCGCGCGTGTGTGTGTGTGTGTGTGATATCTCCTCCTGTGTGTGTGTGTGTGTGTGTGTTTGTGATATCTCCTCCTGTGTGTGTGTGTGTGTGTGTGCGCGCGCGCGCGTGTGTGTGTGTGTGATATCTCCTCCTGTGTGTGTGTGATATCCCATGCATTACAATGAGACCATTCTCAGATCGTGTACACAGTCGCTATGTAGGTTACACTTTAATTTCGAATTAACCTGATAATTATCTCTTATTAACTCCATGTTTTCACATGAATATCAGATCATTTAACTGTCAAGTATTCACGCAATATATACAAATATATTTTCACGTCAGTACGAGATGATTTCAGCCTCTCTTTTAACGTGACGATTATTTTTCTTATTTATGAATTAATTATGTGTTGCTTTTTTTCTGCCGAATCTGCACAATTGAACAGATTATTTTTTTTGCATGTTTTGCGACATGCCGTATTTCGACTCGTCAAAGATGGCGGCCTCCTGAGTTGGATATGCTTGCAGGTCGTACGGATTCTGACCGCACGACTTATCTGGAAGGAATTAAGTGTCCAACTCTTTTTAGGATGAACTAGGAAGTGTCCGATCACTGAGACTGTTGGTTACTCCGTTCAGAGACGTGTTGAAGACGATCCATTGAACATGACATTGTCCACAGCGCCGGTGACAGCGATCCCATCACAGTGTGTCTGACTCCTCCGTGTCGGCATGGGTGGATAGGGAGCCCTACCGGACACGTTTCTGGCTCTACAAGTGAATCCCCCAGGCCATCCCTGGAAACATCTGAACTCGCTTTGTTACTTTGAATTACGGTCGGCGTGTGTCGCTGGACGTCCAGAGACAGAGACAGAGACAGAGACAGATACAGATACAGAGACAGAGACAGGGACAAGGACAAAGACAGAGACAGAGAGAGACAGAGAGAGAGACAGAGAGACACAGAGAGAGACAGGGACAGACAGACAGAGACAGAGAGAGACAGAGACAGATATTCATTTGTGCTTGTGTCTTTGAGACTCTAAACAGGGTTTAAGTTCACTGTGAAACAGTGGTTAGGAACTAGAGGTTAGGAACTAGAAGTTAGGAACTAGAGGTAAGAGGCTAGGAGCTAGAGGTTAGGAACTAGAGGTTAGGAACTAGAGGTTAGGAACTAGAGGCTAGGAGCTAGAGGCTAGGAACTAGAGGCTAGGAACTAGAGGTAAGAGGCTAGGAACTAGAGGTTAGGAACTAGAGGTAAGAGGCTAGGAGCTAGAGGTTAGGAACTAGAGGCTAGGAGCTAGAGGCTAGGAACTAGAGGCTAGGAACTAGAGGTAAGAGGCTAGGAGCTAGAGGCTAGGAACTAGAGGCAGACAGACAACCAGCCAGCAGCGATGGCGGTCATGGGGTCTCGACTCTGTCGCGTGGGTCTGATGAGTCGTGGCCAGAGGACCATCAGTCTGTTCTCCAATGCCTCGCCGTCAGATTGGACTAAGGTGGTCTCGGAGGCGGAGAAGATCGTGGGCTACCCCACCTCCTTCCTGAGCCTGCGCTGCCTGCTGAGCGACGAGCTCAGTAACGTGGCCATGCACGTCAGGAAACTGGTGGGCACCAGACACCCCCTGCTGAAGACGGCCAGGTAAGACTTTACTAGGGGACAGACAGGTAGACAGGTAGACAGACAGGTAGACAGACAGGTAGACAGACAGGTAGACAGACAGGTAGACATAGGGGACAGACAGGTAGACATAGGGGACAGACAGGTAGACAGGTAGACAGGTAGACAGAGAGGACAGACAGGAGGACAGACAGGTAGACAGAGAGGACAGACAGGTAGACAGGGAGGACAGACAGGTAGACAGAGAGGACTTTGTAGAGATTCTGGACTGTGGCTATTGTAATACTTGCCATATGAATATGTTTTAATTACCAATATAAAGTTTAAGTTCCATTTTATGACAGGCACAGGTTGGGACATCTTAATGATAACAATGCCTAGGCAGGAGGTCCTTCTTGATGGACACCTGTTAGTTGCCGTGGTAACAGAGTGACAGTTTGTTTTTTACTGACCCTCATAGAGGATGGATATCAAAGATGTACAATAAAAGAGTTGAAGACCTTTGCTCCGTGGTCCTGCGATTTGTATGAAGCACAGATATTTCAGCCGCGAGGGTGGTAGTTCTGTTCAGAGATGTTGCTTGTTCTGTTAGTTTGGATAAGCGTTGATATGCTAGTATTGAACTCTGCACATATCCAGTGTCATCGTGATAATTGTGTTATTTATGTTCGACATTGAACAATGAACAATTGTTCTTACCTGATTGCCACTTCAAGTCCATACTGCCGTTTGATTGGTCTCCTGTAGTTCATGGTGCACTTTGTGTTTTTGTGTCTCCTCCAATGAATGACAGCACCTCCTCCATTTGCCCAGCGTTCATGTGGCGTGAATGTGAATGCTCTACGTCAAACAACATGTTCACCATTGGGCAGGTTGCTTAGGGATTCAAAGCTTTGCATCAAAGTTTGGACAGACAAGTGGTGAACCCGTCCATAGCTAGCACACTACATCTTCTGTTTGTTTTGTGTTTGTTTAGTGCCGATGGGGGTATTTGAGCTTCAGGAATAAGTTTACTATCTCATCTCAGTTACACGAAACACAAAATACAAGACATGAATTGGAGGGTGTGTTGTCTCCGACAGTGGAGGGTCCAAAAATAACAAACCAAGACAAAGCAGAGCAAACTTAGTTGATGAAAACAAAAGAAAAAACAAATACTATCAGTCATATCATGTCAATAGATTCTATGAACAAGTATTGTGTTTGCCCCAGAAACCATGGACTCATTATTCCTCCCCTTTAATAATACCAACTGGTATTGTATTTTATATCGTTGGAAAGCCTGATTAGTCACCTTTACAACGAGGTACAACTTGTAAGGATCATGCATCCGTGGAATGAGTAACACAGCTAAACGTGTGGGTAGCGGCCCAAAAATATTTGCCAAAATTCCCTGCAATATTCTTCTGTTGGTATTCACTCTCGTTTTGGGCTTCAAGTGCTGGCAGGTGTATATATATATATATATATATATATATATATATATATATATATAATGTACAAATGGTACAACTCTTATATGAATGTGATTATAAAGTGCCTGGTAAGTAATGATACAGGGAAGAATTGTTTCTAAATTTGGCTCTGTACTCCAAAAGGTTGGATTTGTAATCAAATATTTTATTTCATTGTATTTGTGTTTAGAAATCTAAATCTCTAGATTCTAAATCTATTTAGAAAACACCTTTTTAGGCATATTCCCCCTATTTCAGGGAACCAAATGTAATGTGACAATTGACAGATTAGCAGGTGTTAGCTAAGGCAGGTGTGTCCTGTCATCATGTTTGCAGGCATGAGAGAGCTGTCAATGAGGATTGATTCCAGGCTTTGCCTTTGGAGTCTGCTATTACTGTCTGTCAACATGAGGACCAAAATGTCAACAAAGCCATTATTAGACTGAACAATCTGAAAATAACTATCAGAGTAAAACCTTAGGCTTGCCAACTGCCATCAACAGTTTGGAACATCATTAAAAAGAAAATCACAAACGGAAGGAAAACTGTCTACAGAGGATGGCCGAAGAATGCTCACCATAATAAATAAATAAAAAACATTACAATAATAATAATAATAACTTGGATTTGTATAGCGCCTTTCATAAAACCCAAGGACGCTTTACAATTCTAATGGTCAGACAGACAAAACAGAAAACAAACAAAACAAAACAGAAACAGTGACTAGGGGCCAAAGGCCTTGGTGAACAGATGGGTTTTGAGGGCTGATTTGAGGGAGTCCAGGGTGGGGGCGTTGCGGATCACTCTGGGGAGGGAGTTCCAGAGAGTAGGTGTAGCCACGCTGAAGGCTCTGTCCCCAAAGGTCCGTAGGTTGGTGCGGGGGGTGGACCGCAGGTTCCGGGAAGGGGTATGCTGGGGGAGGAGGTCAGTTAGGTACTGGGGGGCGCAGGCGTGGAGGGATTTGTAGGTGCTGCGGGACTTGACCGGGACATTCCCACAGATCAGAAACTCTCTCCGGGAGGCAGGCGTGAAGAGACCATCTGCAGACGTTACCAGCTGAACCACAGAGGCTTCACTGCAAGGTGCAAAGCACTAGTTATTCTCAAAAAGGATAGTCAGGTTAGAGTTAGCTAAAAAGTACCTAAAAAGCCTGCAGAGGTCTTGTGGACAGATGAGATTATTATTATCATGTGTCAGAGTGATTGCAAGAAAAAAAACTAAGATTTACAACATACCACCTCATCTGTGAAACATGTGGAGAGGATGTTATGGTTTGGGCATTTATAGCGGCCACTAGAACTGGCTAACTTGTCTTAGGCCTAATTGACGATATAACTGCTGACAGCAGCAGCAGAATGTATTCTGAAGTGAACAGAAACATCTTGTCTGCTGGAGTACAAGCTAATGCCTCCAAATTAATTGGATGACGCTTCATCATCATACAGTAAGACAACGACCCCAAACATACTGCCATCGCTACAAGGGAGTTTTTCAGTGCTAAGTTAGCCTAAGTTCTTGACTGGCCAAGTCAACATTCAGATTTAAATCCAATTGAACATGCATTGCACAATCTTATAATAAAATTGTAGGCAGAAAGACCTAAACAAACAACAACTGAAAGTACAGGCCTGGCAGAGCATCACCGTGGTTACAGTACAGGCCTGGCAGAGCATCACCATGGTTACAGTACAGGCCTGGCAGAGCATCACCGTGGTTACAGTACAGGCCTGGCAGAGCATCACCATGGTTACAGTACAGGCCTGGCAGAGCATCACCATGGTTACAGTACAGGCCTGGCAGAGCATCACCAGAGAAGAGACCCAGTGTCAGTTGGGGTCAAAGTGCGTGCGAAGGATTGTCGACCATATACTAAACACGAGTAGGCCTACTTCATTTGGACATTACATGACTCTGTCCCATTACTTTTGGTGCCCTGAAATAGGGGGACTATGTATAAGAAGTGTGTCCCATTACTTAAGTGAGGCAGTGTATGTCCTGTATGCATTTAGTTAGGTTCAGCAGCCACGACAGCTCAACTTTGGAGGTGAATCAGAAGAACATGTGGCAGACAGCTTCTTGCTCCATTAAGCATCAAAACATCATTTTAGAAATTCCAATGCTATTTGTGTAAGTGTAACTATATGTCTTCTTAGGGTTGTAAGTGGTCAAATTGCAAAATAATTATTTCAAAGTAGGCTAATGTTTATATCAAAGTATCTTATGGTGTCGGGTCGCCCAAAAACCCCGTCAGAACTCAAACTTTGTCTACATAGTTCAGATTTGCACGAAAACACTACAAAAGTCCAGTAATATACAGGAGCTGTGGAATTTCTAAAAGGACGTTTTGGTCTTGTTTAGAGCAAAAAACTACCCTGTTTACTTTACTCTACTACAGTCTATCTTCAAATTAAGTGTTGGGGGAATAACTAAATAACAAGGGTAAGCATTTCAAAACCATCCTGATCAATTGTCAACAAAAAGAAATGTCAAAAAAAAGTGTCAAAATAGTCAACCATCACTTTAAAGTTGGAGCGCATTTATCTGAACGATGGTGAGAACTTTGACTGCCAGAGTGACCCCCAGTGCCGTCTCTCTGGACTAGGTATAGACGGGTCGCTATAAGTAAGAGGGCAAGGGACAGGGAGTGATAAAGAGAGTGCTGGCCTGGAACCCGATCCCGCCATGCAGATGAGTGTGTTGGAAACCATAGCCCAAGGGTGTAATAACCTATACACCTAAATCTGATATGACAATCCATTTGGGTGTTGTAGCACAGCGGGCGAAGTGGACCTCTGCCTGTCTGACTCCTCACTGTCAGCCTGGGTTGGCTGGTTCCTATTTCCCTCTGTGTCTCCGCCCAAGACGCAGAGCGGGTAAAAATATCCACAGCAGCAGACAGGCAGACCCTCGTGGAGTTGTGTTTCTGTTTTCCCTTCCCTTTCATTCTTAAAAAATGCAGCTCAGCTAACTTTGCCCCAAAGTCTGGAGTTACAGAGAGAGACAGTGGCTCAGGGGAGAGAGGAACTTCTCACTTGGTATGCTGGGAAGACCTTGAGACAGTTTGACTTCTTCTTCCAGTAATTTACTTAAATTGTTTTGAACTTGTGTTCCCTCTATTGTATGACTACACGAAGAGTGTCAGCCACATTAAATGGTAACTGGTCAATGGACTGCACTTATATAGCGCCTTATTCCAAAGCACTTTACAACAGCCTCTCATTCACCCATTCACACACACATTCACACACCAATGGCGGCAAGCTACCATGCAAGGCGCCGGCCCGCCCGCTCACTGGGAGCAATTTGGGGTTCAGTGTCTTGCCCAAGGACACCTCGACATGTGGCCAGCCGGTGCTCGAACCGCTGATCTGCCAACCATGCGATCATTAGACGGCAGCTCTACCTCCTGAGACACAGCTGCCCCATTGAACAATAGGCTATGGGCAGATCCATCTAAAAGACCCATGAGGACCAACTTATTAGAACAAATGAAATTGGGTGTCAAATGAAAGCTAAGAATCTATTTTGGGGGGAAATTAAGTCCGAAATAGATTTCTCGAACATCTTCCACCATAAGAATAGGGATAGGGAAAGGCTATGACTTCTGGTCAAACATTTGGAGAAGTGTCTAAGAAAAACAAAAAAAGTCTTTAAATGTGTTTGGAAAAACAATATGTTCAGTTATTGGACAGGTTTTACAGACCCTAAGGCCCAGTCCCGTTTCCCTTCCCTACAGCTCGTTCTGAATCTGGAGTGCCACTCACTTTGGAGCCAAGGCCTCTGAACAGAGACACAAGGCGTAGTGGTTGTAATCTTCCCCTATGAAATGGGACGACCCTTCAAGACCCTGATACGTCATCGCTAGTGTCATAGAAAAGCATGGACGCTTGCGATTCATTCACACAAGTTTCATCCTATCAATCGATCAAACAAGTCATCAAATAAAAAAGCACAATGCTTAATTTTCTGGTCGATGAATGACAGAATAACAGTGCTCTGTAGGCTAGCAACCCCCCGTGCTCCTACCCTGCCAGTCTGCACTGATATAAGAGAACAGTGCAACAACTTTGCAGCTGAACTTAAATTTCAGGCCTCATATGCCATCAAAGGGCGGAAATCCGACATGGAAATATGTCAAAATGCATGACTATCATGCACAAATCAGCCTTAAAATATGTAACGTTAGATAACGTTAGTAGACACGGAGCACAGTTTTGGTTTAATAAATGCCATAGCTATAGCGTCATATGCCATCAAAGGGGGGAAATGCGACATGAAATGCGGCACCACCATGCACAGATCAGCCTTAAAACATGTAACATTAGATAGATGACGTTAGACATCTGCACTAGGGCTGCACGATTAATCGATTTTAAATCGAAATCGCGATTTGAAATTATGCGATTAGCTAATCGCAAAGCCTGCGATTTTTTTTTTTTTTTTTTTTTTTTTGCTATTTAGCTGACGCTTTTAATCCAAAGCGATTTACAATTACGAATTACAGGGACATTCCCCCTGGAGTAACTGAGGGCTAAATGCCTTACTCAAGGGCACACTAGTAGTGGTGTGGTTTCAGGCGGGATTTGAACTCACACAACCTTCCGATCACAAGTCCAACTCACTAGACCACCACTACCCGTATGGGATACGTCATACAGCGCGTCGGATTCAACGTCAATGAACGTCAACGTCAATGAACGTCAACAATGAACGTCAACAATGAACGTGAACGTCAATGAACGTCAACGTCAATGAACGCACACCAACAACATCGCACGTGAAACGCCCACGTTTCGGTAGCTAGCAATAGCAACATTCATGGTGGATAATGGCTTCAGCAGAAGTAGTTTGATGGTATCATGTGGTAATGCTCTCTGAAAATAGATAGATTCATCCAATCACCTGCCAAGTATTTTTTGAAAGTACCTGCCCTTTTCCAAACAGCTTCCAATTAAGCTTTCCTAGATGGTTGTGTGAAACAAACCACCTGAGTCAGGTTAGTAATGCTCCATCACATGTTTTAATCTGAAGCTTGATTTTAAAGCAACCCAACTTTAAAGCAACCCAATGTAAGTTTAGTTCTTTCACTCGTAGCTCGGGCTGTGGGGGTGCTAGAGGAGGGAGCCTCTAAGTCCCCTGAAGACGTACAAACAAACTGCACGTTGATACGACCTTCCTAGCCGGAGATATGGCCACACTTTACAAAAACGTTTTTTTTTTTTTTTTTTTTTTTTGCTATTTAAAAAAATAATAATCGCAAATTAATCGCAATCGCGATATCTGTCCAAATAATCGCAATTCGATTTTTTCCCCAAATCGTGCAGCCCTAATCTGCACAGATTTATTTTTATGGCGTTTTGAAATCCGATGTGACAGGAATGCTGGAGAAACAGCTCCTTCAAATTAGCCCTCAAAACTCATCTGTTCTCCAAGGCCTTTGGCCCCTAGTCATTGTTTCAGTTTTGCGTTGTTTGTTTGTTTTCTGTTTTGTCTGTCCGATCATTCCCTTGTAAAGCGTCCTTGGGCTTTTTGAAAGGCGCTATATGAATTAAAGTTATTATTATTATTACATGATTAAAAACCCATCACTGCTATCATGCACTGGGTTGCTCACTGCTCACCTCCAGTCTCCTGCTCACTGTTCTCCACACCCATCAATAAAATTACATAATAACAACTGCTCGGATTAGATTGCATGTTTTGGTTTAAGTGCCACAGCTATAGTGACATATGCCATCAAAGGGGAAACATGCGACATGGAAATGCACAAATCAACCTAATGTTAGATAGATAACTTTACACATATTTCTACCATCATCCTCTGTCAAACGGCACATGTAAGAATTTATTTATATACAGGATTGTACATACAGGATTGAATTTATTTATATACAGGATTGTACATCTTGTTCTGGTGCGGAAATGTGAGCACGCTCCGATGGCCTGGTGTATTTCTATGGGGAGGTTGTGGTGATGACATGGTGTATTTCTATGGGGAGGTTGTGGTGATGACATGATGTATTTCTATGGGGAGGTTGTGGTGATGACATGGTGTATTTCTATGGGGAGGCTGTGGTGATGACATGATGTATTTCTATGGGGAGGTTGTGGTGATGACATGATGTATTTCTATGGGGAGGTTGTGGTGATGACATGGTGTATTTCTATGGGGAGGTTGTGGTGATGACATGGTGTATTTCTATGGGGAGGTTGTGGTGATGACATGATGTATATATGGGGAGGCTTTGGTGATGACATGATGTATTTCTATGGGAAGGCTGTTGCCTGGATGCTTCCATTGGATTGCCCGGGACGTCGGGACTAGGGCTGGGTTAAAAAAATTGATTTCCCGATTCTGAATCGATCTTCATTGAATGAGCGATTATCGATTCATAAATCCCGAGATCGATCTTTCATGCATTTTCCTGCTTGCAGCTTCAACCCGCAACGAGATCTCGTGGCCAGATCTCACGCTACAAGAATTGATCATATCTCACGCAACGAGAGGTCTCAACACTGTAAAATCGAAAAACATGGCGATGGCAGGGACACTCAAGTCACCACCAGGCTTAAAGGCAGATGTCTGGGTGCATTTTACATGTACAAATTATGACGATAGAGATGAGCAGGACAAAAGCAAAGCCATATGCAAGCTGTGCGCAGTGGAGGTTACATTTTGTGGAGCCCTATTAAACTGTTTTTTATTATATGTACAAATGGCAAATCAATTATAGGACCATTTTAAAAGTTTTTTTTTCTTCATAACAGGCAACTTGAAGTTTTAAAGTGGGTACTTTAGTGGGTACTTTAAAACTTCAAGTTGCCTGTTATGAAGAAAAAAAAACTTTTAAAAGGGTCCTATAATTGATTTGCCATTTGTACATATAATAAAAAACAGTTTAATAGGGCTCTCAAGTTTTTAACAGAGTTCAGAGTGAGATTTTGGCGGCGGCGGGGAGGGACGGGGTCTGATCTGATAAATGACATCAATTTGTAAAAAAGTTTTTAAAAAAATCACACACACACACAGTCTCAGCGTCAAAGGATATGGTCTTCTCCCACGTTGACCAGTCTGTAGCCACTTCGAGATGTGAATGATCAATTCAAATAATCTGTCCTCTTCTGTGTAGCGAGCATCTGAATCAATAGCTCCAGTCAGCCCGTGTCGTTGGAATCAGAACGTTGTTTGTTGTAGCGGGAATATAAAAATGTTACCCGGATACAGCAATGCTATTATTTTCTGATTGGCTGTTCGGTAGCTATATTTTTTTATTTGATTAGCTGGTGCGTGGCCTTCTGAACTCTAGGGGAACCAGAGGGAACTCACTTGATTCTCTACCTGTTCTATTTGGCGTGTGAGCGTGTGAACGGATTGAAATGCGTGTGTCTCACGCCCAATGCGTGAGACTTGAGAGCCCTGGTTTAACGATCACTAAATACTTATAATCTGTGGATTGGATTAACTGTTCTCGTTTGTCGGAGGCTACCAGTAAGTGATAATGACTTGTAAACATACTTTCGTTTTAGCTTGTGTTCAAAAGCAAGGACTGTGTGTTCATCTAGTTATGTGTAGTTATGTGTTTTTAGCATGTCCATGTTCTCTCAGCATGCTGTGATGTTATAAAAACGCAGTTAGACGTTCCTAGCGATGTACCACTGTTAGCCGCTAGCTGTTAGCAGCGTTTGTTGTTGTTTGGTCAGTCACTTTTCTCCTGTCGCATTCCCATTCGGTGCACCAACATTCAAATGCTCATGTCGTCTTGAATTCTTTTCCGATTTCAATGTATGACGCATCATTTGAAAGCTTACCGTCTGTAGTTTCGGACTATGTAAATAACCGAACAATTACTTAAGCACATGGTTTATGATTTCACCAGCTGGCATCATGACATTGTCAGACTCATTACACACAGGTAGCTACTAGCCAACTCTCATGCCCGTGGCCGTGACCACTGACTACTACTGTTGTCATCACGTGAGTGACGCCCCAGATCGCTGCCTATTTTCTTTCTGGTGCGATCTGCGATCCAGCATTCAGGACCGATATCGCAGCGATATCAATATCGGATCGGGACATCCCTACTTCTGATGTTGTAAAGGAAGAATCTGTATGGAATCGAATTAAGCCGTTTCCATACAATTTGTAAATAGCTGCAATGGAATTATGTTGATTTGAAACATTCTTTGTGTTGAATACTTATTTCCCTCACTGTACATACCGTATTTTCCGCCCTATAAGGCGCACTTAAAAGTCCCAAAAAAAAAAAAAAAACGACAGTGCGCCTTATAACCCGGTGCGCCTTATATATGGATCAAAATGTAAAAATTACATGACCAATATTTTTTTTTTAATAATAATAAAATGTTTCAGTACGACTGGTAAACTACAAAGCCGCACCGCTTGCAGCATTACGGTAATCAGTAAACGACGGCCGCCATCTTGGAATCTCCGCGAATGCTATTGTTATTCTATCATGTGCTCTGAATGGATGCCGTACTCACCCAACTGTTCAATTCGGACACTCACACCGCTTGCAGCATTACGGTAATCAGTAAACACCGGTGTTGTGCTTACTCACAGTCCCACACCACAAGACCCCAAGTAAAGAAGACTAAACAGAGTTTCCGAGGGAACAAAGTGAGATTCTTGGTGCTTTCAACTTGAAGTTTTAAAGTACCCACTCGATATAATAAACAACAGTTTAACGATCACTAAACACTAGGGTTGGGTACCGAAAATCGGTACCGGTAGGTACCGGTTACTTTACATTCGGTATGTACCCGTACCGAATCGCAAAGGAGATTTCGGTTCCTCATTTCGGTACTTTTCTAAAAAAAAAAAATCTTCCCCTGGTGTCCGGTGTCATGCAACAGTCAACCACACGTGACTTGAGTCGTGACGTGAGTGACATCGCCTGTTTCCAATTTCCAATCAGTGCGTGCGTGGTAGTGAGGTGAGCAGTTGTGTTGAGAAGAAGAAGAGTGAGTTTATAGTAAGTGTAGTAATATAGTTAGTGATTGTATTATTGTATTGATATTATTATTATCATCATAATAATCATAATCATGTTATCTAATTTCGCTAGCTAGCCTAGCTACGAGGTCACCGAGAATGCCGAAGACCGCAATGAAGACCGCAATGAAGCGTTCTAAAGTGTGGCTGCATTTCACCCGGCTCGATGAAAACAACGCGAAGTGCTCAAAATGTTTTAAATCATTCGTGTGTAAAGCAGGCAACACATCGAACTTGATGAAACACCTGACAACGCACGCGATACATTTAAGGGTAGAAGGGTGCTCCGTGTTTGACAGCTTGCGCAAGTTCACCCGCCCTTCGGCTGAGCAGCAAGCACCTCCGGAGAGGGGGAGGCGGAGGCGGAGATCGCCATTCCCATTGAGGATGATGATGACAGCATTTCCTCAGGTTAGTAATAATGTTTCCGTTTATTTATTTAAAGAGGGGGACAGTGGACATTCGCCCTCTATGATTTCTTGTTTTGTTTTATTTAACCAGGAAAGGGACGGGGGATTGAGAGATTAAACATGCAGGTAGGTAGGCCCAGGATGGATGGTGTTAGCTGGACTGGGGGAGGGGGAGTAGGGTGAGGGGTGTGTGGAGGTCAGGCAGACCGTCTGATCCGCACCCAACCCAGGTGTCGTTATGTGGTACAGCATTCAAGAGGGTCCTATCCAAGACAGGCAGCAGCAAATATTTAGCTACAGTCAGTAACATTATTTAACCTATGTTTATATTGTTGGCTCAACAATGTAACTGTGGTTGTAGGTGTAACTGTGGTTGTAGGTGTAACTGTGGTTGTAACTGTGGTTGTAGGTGTAACTGTGGTTGTAGGTGTAACTGTGGTTGTAACTGTGGTTGTAGGTGTAACTGTGGTTGTAACTGTGGTTGTAGGTGTAACTGTGGTTGTAGGTGTAACTGTGGTTGTAACTGTGGTTGTAGGAGTAACTGTGGTTGTAGGTGTAACTGTGGTTGTAGGAGTAATTGTGGTTGTAACTGTGGTTGTAGGAGTAACTGTGGTTGTACGTGTAACTGTGGTTGTAACTGTGGTTGTAGGTGTAACTGTGGTTGTAGGTGTAACTGTGGTTGTAGGAGTAATTGTGGTTGTAACTGTGGTTGTAGGAGTAACTGTGGTTGTACGTGTAACTGTGGTTGTAACTGTGGTTGTAGGTGTAACTGTGGTTGTAGGTGTAACTGTGGTTGTAGGTGTAACTGGTTGTAGGAGTAACTGTGGTTGTAACTGTGGTTGTAGGTGTAACTGTGGTTGTAGGTGTAACTGTGGTTGTAACTGTGGTTGTAGGTGTAACTGTGGTTGTAGGTGTAACTGTGGTTGTAACTGTGGTTGTAGGTGTAACTGTGGTTGTAGGTGTAACTGTGGTTGTAACTGTGGTTGTAGGTGTAACTGTGGTTGTAGGAGTAACTGTGGTTGTAGGTGTAACTGTGGTTGTAGGAGTAACTGTGGTTATTGTGCCTCAGCAATAAAAAAGTGAAAAGCTGTTTAATGTTGTCGACCGTGTTATTATTATTATATATATATTATATATATATATTTTAAAAAAAAGTACCGAATTAAGTACCGTTTTGGTACCGGTACCGTTTTTAAAGTATCGGTTAGTAACCGGTACCGGATAAAACCCAAACGATACCCAACCCTACTAAACACTTATCATTTGTGTATTGGATTCATTATTCTCGTTTGCCGGAGGCTACCGGTAAGGGAGGGTTGATTTGTAAACATACTTTCGTTTTAGCTCGTGTTCAAAAGCAAGAACTGTGTGTTCATCTAGTTATGTGTAGTTATGTGTTTTTAGCATGTCGATGTTCTCCCAGTATGTTGTCATGTTATTAAAATACAGTTTAGACCTTCGTAGCGATGTGTTTTGTTAGCTGTTAGCCGCTAGCAGCGTTTGTTGTGGTTTGGTCAGATTCACTTTTCTCCCATTCAGTGTTTGAGATGAACCAACATTCAAATACGCCTGTCGTGTTCAATCTTTCTCTGGTTTGAATGTATGACACATCATTTGAAAGCTTACAATCTGTAGTTTAAGCATGTGTAAAAACTGAAAAAGTACGTTGCACATTTCACCAGGAGCTGTCACATATTGGTTGTTGGTTATAATTGTATAGCCTATTGGTTGTTTTCTGGTGTTGTTTTGCTCTGTTTGTAGTCTACTTGATGTATTTTTATCAGCTGTTAAATCACCACAGCGGTTAATCCACTAATAGAGATAATAGCAGATTGAAAATGCTTGTAGCTAACTACTCTATATCTCGTGGTTGCAGCTATTGCGAATTGCTATTCACGCGAGTCAGCTGTGAATCACCGCAGGTCCTTGACGCTTGTTGCAAAAATGGATGACGAACGGCTGATACTTGAGGTGGAAAAATATATATTTTTGACAGTGGAGCAGGTAGAACGTTGATGGTGACAACGCTCAGGTGGAGCTTGGACAACGGGAAGTTGACACAACACAGATGGAGAGGTGACGCAACGCAGTAGGTGGAGCTTGGGCGTAACGCAACCCCAGTCAAACAAAAAAACCGACAGTGCGCCTTATAAGCCGGTGCGCCTTATAAGCCGGTGCGCCTTGTATATGAAAAAATTTATAGAATAGGCCATTCATTGAAGGTGCGCCTTATACTCCGGTGCGCCTTATAGGGCGGAAAATACGGTAGGTCTGCAACTATAAACATGTATGACTAAATGATCACTATTCCATCTCTCTCTACCTCTCCCCCTCTTTCTCTCCATCTCTCTCTACCTCTCCCCCTCTTTCTCACTATTCCATCTCTCTCTACCTCTCCCCCTCTTTCTCTCCATCTCTCCCCCTCTTTCTCTCCATCTCTCCCTGCACTCATTCTTGCCCCACCCCTTTGCAGGAGAGGGTTTGGGATTGATTGATGTGCCATGGCGTGGAGACTGGCGTAAATATTAATCATCTGCCATATTCAGGCAACAGCCTTGTCCAGGATCTCCTCAGGGACGGAACATTTGGTTTTGCAGTCCTTCTGTATTACCACTGATTTTACCTGCTAGTTTGTCAAAATACTTTCTGTACATTACTGTAAATGATTTCACAGTGTTAACATCTTTGTAGTATTGATTTCCCGTGCACCGTCACAAAGGGATGTGTGATTGACAACTTGATTTCTGATAGTAGTCACAGGCTGTGCCCCAATATTCATACTGTGTCCTGTCTTAAAGTATACTGTATACTAACCATACTGTGGGAGTCATCCCTACGTCCCCTGGGTCCTTTGTTCCCTGCTCTAAAAGGGTCCTATGTTCCCTGCTCTAAAAGGGTCCTATGTTCCCCGCTCAAAAAGGGTCCTATGTTACCCGCCCCCGAAAAAGGGTGAGATTGGGCAGGGCAGTCTGGCTCGCCGGCAGTGTGTGGAGGTGCCCACGGTTGTTCTATATGGATGATCGGTGACATTATTCTTCCGACTTCTTCATCTAAGCAGGGTTGGGCCGGGTTAGTACCTGGATGGGAGACCACCTGGGAATCCCCGGTGCCGTAGGTTCTTACCCAGTAGAGAGACGCGCTGGTTTGAACAAAGTGCTGCACAGAATCACTGATCTACAAATCACCTGCTGCAAAAAGTAAAATAAGCACCCCTCAACATCAGAGAATCTGCTCAGTGCTTGCTGAGGCTGATCATGTGGGGCGGCTGTGGCTCGGGAGGTAGAGCCACCATCTAATGATCTCAAGGTTGGCAGATCGGCGGTTCGAGCCCCGGCTGGCGGTTTGAGCCCCGGGTTCGAGCCCCGGCTGGCCACATGTCGAAGTGTCCTTGGGCAAGACACTGAACCCCAAAATTGCTCCCAGTGAGCGGGCCAGCGCCTTGCATGGCAGCTTGCCGCCATTGGTGTGTGAATGTGTGTGTGAATGGGTGAATGAGAGGCCGTTGTAAAGCACTTTGGATAAAGGCGTTATATAAGTGCAGTCCATTTACCATATATAGAGATAGATAGATACTGTCCGATGGAAATAAGTCAGATTACCATTTAGGGTAATCTCCAATTGGACCGAGCACATTTTCTCTTTACTCTCGTTAGTGCCCCTGCTGGTACGAAATATGCGGCCGTGGGAGTTGTATATAGATTACCGGTATATGGTGTAATTATTGTAATAAATATGAAGGCTATTCAGCAGTGTGATGATACTTCTATGAACATGCTGCCCCAATGAAAGAGCTACTAGACAGTGGGAATGTGCATGACTAAGTCATCAACAACGATGGTTAATTGAGTGATTTGAAGTTTACAAACTGTGGGTTTAAAATCAGGAAAATCTGGTATTCTGTATGTGAATATGAAACGGTTAGGCTATATTTTCATTGGTCAGTTTCTGATTATTGGATTTAAAGATCTGTCAATTAAGTGGTCGGTTGATTAGGCATATCCCTATCAGAGATATGGCCCCTCTACTATAGATCATATCCCTCTCAGAGATATGGCCCCTCTACTATAGATCATATCCCTATCAGAGATATGGCCCCTCTACTATAGATCATATCCCTCTCAGAGATATGGCACCTCTACTATAGATCATTCATATCCCTCTCAGAGATATGGCCCCTCTACTATAGATCATATCCCTATCAGAGATATGGCACCTCTACTATAGATCATTCATATCCCTCTCAGAGATATGGCCCCTCTACTATAGATCATATCCCTATCAGAGATATGGCCCCTCTACTATAGATCATATCCCTATTCTCACAAAGACTTCACTATTCAACCCAGTCTGCCTTCTGCTTCAAGCGTTGGAAAACACTTTTGGCTACAACCTCTTCCACGTGTTGTTAGCGGGTCTTGACTGGTCTTAGGCTTGTTGCTTTCCTATTTCTGTTTTCGAAGAGGAGTGCTTGTGAATAAGAATTGTGTTATCCTGTCATACAACCCCCTGTATCCCAGTTCATATCACCAAACTTGAACGTGTCTATCATACTTTCTGTATCTCTCTCTATTCCCCTCCCTTCATTCTTTCTGTCTCTCCTTCTTTCTGCCTCTCTCTCTCTCTCTCTCTCTCTCTCTCTCTCTCTCTCTCTCTCTCTCTCTCTCTCCTCCCTGTGGTGCAGGGCCTGGGTCAAGGTGTGGGGGGGGGTGGGCGGGGGCTCCGTGTTGCAGAGGCTGGTGTCTGGGTAGGAGCGAAGTGGGCGGCGCTGTGTGTCTGCTCTGGGCTTTTAACAGGAGTGTGATTCATGGCACACAGGGCTCCCTAGGGACCGGATTAGAGGTGCGCTGTCTAACTGCTCCCGTGGGAGGCGAGATACTTCATCTGCACACACACAGCAGCCAGGGCTACGGCAGTGGCTCGGCTCACACTGTGTGTGTGGCCCCGTGCTGGCTGGTTGTTGTACCACAGCTGATCCATATGGACTCACAGACCACCGTAAATGAGTGATTTAGTGTCGCCACATTGGACGTCTTTGTTTAAAGCATTTAGGAGCCATTTGATTATTCTGCTCTTCAATTAAAGTCACCCCTGACGTCTTTGCATTTGTCCCCCTCTTTGCTATTGTAAATCTAATCTCCAGCATCCCCTCACCCAATAGCTGTGCCCCCCTCGTTGTCAATCAAAGCAATTTTTTATACCAAACACTAAACAGTATCACTCAGTGTTAGAGGTGTCGTGTACAATTTACAATTATGGCCAGATAGTCTTTGACCAAGCAGGGAAATGAATGGGGATCTGTGGAAAGGCAGAGTCCTCTTCACCAGTCTGTAGACCTCGATGAGTCGATGAGTCACCATCATGATGCAGCAAATTAACCATTTTGTTGGCTTAGAAGCAATGTGGGAGGTTAAAGGGAGTTTTCGGGGCACCCAAGAGAGCCAGAGAGAGGGGAGAGAGAGGAGAGAGAGGAGAGAGAGAGGAGAGAGAGGAGAGAGAGGAGAGAGAGAGGAGAGAGAGAGAGGAGAGAGAGAGGAGAGAGAGAGGGGAGAGAGAGGGGAGAGAGAGGGGAGAGAGAGGAGAGAGAGCTGCGTGCTGCACAACCTCATTAGCATAGTGTCGCTCTGCTCATTACCATACAATTACTGCACAACCTGCTATCCAAAAGTATCCTAAATTCCGTTTTAGTCAGAATGGATTTTCTTATTAGTTTTTCTCCTTTTTGTTTTGTTTTGTTTTGTTCAGTGTCTGTCTTCATTGATAGGGATAGTTCCCCCTTAAACCACATTTCTTTGTTTTTTTATAGTGTTTTCCTTCATTGACGGGATACTTCACCCTTAAACCATAGCCTATTTGTCTAATGTTCATGCATATTGCATGCATTTTATGTCCATAGCCTGCTCCTATTTGCATCCACTAAAACACCACGCGCAAGGACAGCTACTTTTTGCCAACTAGGGGGCCAGTAAATGGGAGTCTAGGGTGGATTTGTCAAGGGGATTTGGATTCAGCCATTCCACATTCAATTGATAATCCCTCATACAACTAAACACTGACGTTGAGGTAGTGAATGCTTTATGCATGACTACATTCTAAAGATTCCCTAAAACATTGAATAGGCTACGTAGTGAAAAAGGCCACTTAGGTGGTATCTGCTGTTGTTTCACTGTCTTAAAGGAGAAGGACAAAGGCGAGCTTTAGAAAGGGAGGCGCGGGCAGATCCTACAGTGCCAACGTAGTCCAATAGGGTTGTGCTGCAAAACCCCTGCACTGAAATGGGTGTGCCTGAACAGCTTGATTGCTGTGCAGTCTCATGCTCAAACAGGGTAGTTACTCGCTGTCACCGAATTGTGTAGTAGGGAGTAGGGACCTGACACCCCATGTAGCTATGACCCCTGCAGACATACAGTAAAGTCACCATGCAAGACGTTTTGGAAATACTCGAACAACATGTTATTGTTGATGGTGTGTAAAGCATTGTGGTGTGTGTGTGTGTGTGTCCCTCTGCTTCCATTGAGATTGGAAGATGCTCACCCATGGCTGCTGCCAGTTTCAGATAAGACATGCGTGTCTGAGGGCTGTCCATAGGAAAACAACAGCGCATGCGTGTTGATCTGGATCAAAGAGCGGGACGAACGTGCATTTTTTTTTTTCTTCTGACCAATCAACTACCACGTCTGTTGCTTCGATTGCGTATGCTACTTCGTTTACATAAAGGGCTGTGAGAACGCAAATCAGAGAAATAATTGATGCAACAATGTTGCAAACTCATCCACTTGCTTCTGGTCCTGATTCCGACTTTCATGTGAGAACATGACCTTAATGGAATCCGCTGGAGTGAGAGTATGTGGACATAAAAAATAAAAAAAAAGAGTAAACTATCTCTTTAGTCTTCTTTTGAATGTTACTGAGCATATCATCTACAATACACTGTATCTAGTCTTGACTACAATAGGAATGTATCATCTCTGTCAGAAAAGTGGATTTTATGTGTAGGGTGTAGCAGTCGGATAAATCAACTCAAGGTAATAAACCAGGTGGTATTCTCATTAAAAAAATAAAGAAAAGTGGCTGTGAGTTTGGTCCAGTGGTCTACAGTCCACACCTCACCTCTAGTGGTACCAGATGTTCTACCACACCTCTAGTGGTACCAGATGTTCTACCACACCTCTAGTGGTACCAGATGTTCTACCTCAGTCTGCCACTTTCCTTTCTGAGTCCACCTGATCCGTAGAATAAAATACAAAATGGAGTGTCTTGCCTGTTATTGAACGTTGGTCTCATCCATGCTCCTCCATCTCCCCAGGGGCTTTGTGTACGACAGCAGGAACAACCTTCAGATGCGGGGGCTGGTGGTCCTGCTCATGTCTAAAGCAGCCGGGCCGAGCCACAACACAGCGTCCGATCTCCTTCCTCAGGACATGGTCAGCGGTATTTACCCCAGGTAACAAACATTTAGTTGAATTTGCATGCAGTACTTAACCCTCTGAGATCACAGCCCATTTTCTCCACAAATGTTTGGTTTTTTGATTTACATATTTGGTTTAATAATGATGACAGTTGTTGGTTACATTCGTGACTTTTTATTATTAATAATAATAATAATAATAATAATGTGTATTAGTGTTGTTCCGATACCATTTTTTGATCCCGATACCGATACCTGACCGTGCAGTACTTGCCGATACCGAGTACCGATCCGATACCACGGCGTGAAAAAACAAAACAAAAAAACATGTTTTTTGAGCCGCATACTCACCTCGATGTAAAATTATTGCTAACACTTACTCTGGCACTGCTCAAAACCTTTGTAAAACTCGTAAAGTTTTTGTAAAACTTCTAAGTAAAAAAAAAAAAAAAAAAAACTTACGTTTTTGTAAAGTACTCGCCGATACCGATACCAGCATTTTTGTGCGTATCGGTGGCCATGCCGATACTAGTATCGGTATCGGAACAACACTAATGTGTATACATATGATAAAAACAAAAACATACAGAGACCATTTGTATGTGATAATATAGATAAACCATATAAAGCTATTACGTGAGGGGAAAAGAAGCAATATCCACCTTCCTGTATAATAACCATGTCGCCCAATACCTCCAGAATGTCTCAACACCATCTCAAAGAGAAGGTGAGACTCTCAGACATTCCCTGTACTGTTGTTATCCACTGTCCTTTTGTTGGAGGGTCCTTATTCAATCATTTCTTGGTTATTGCTTTTTTGCTAGCTACCATTAATACTTTAAGGACGTACTTATCCTGAGTACTAAATGTGGTCGGTATGTTACCCAGATATACAGTGCTGAAACTACACTCAATCTCAATGTCCCATTATCACATTTATTTCTGATACTAGCTCTAGCCAATAGGGTTGGATTGCTGGACATCCCCCCAAAATGTGAAAGGAATCAGCCATAGAATTGTTATACTCTTTCCAGCAATTCCCAGCTCCTGGTCTGCCACTCTGAGGGCCAGTTTCACAGACAAGGCTTAAGCCTAATCCTGGACTAAAAAGCATCTTCAATGGAGATTTTACATTGAAAGTGTGATTTAGTCCAGGACTAGGCTTAAGCCTTGTCTGTGAAACCGGCCCTGAAAGTATTTTCTCCTTGGAGTAATAAAAAACCATGTAGCCATTAAAAAAAAAAAAAAAAAACTATGAAAATTCTCTCCATTGTCCAGAGCTGGAGGTGAAGGATTGTATTTTACATATGTTCAACCATTCTTCCTCAGTCAGGACTATGCTCTGCTTCTTTCTCCCACCTATCTGTAAAATATAAGGTGGAGTGGTTCTTGGTGGGTTGTATACTCAAGTAAATTCTTGACACCAGTTTCTTGGGTGTTGCCGTTATACGCCGTTATACGCATCAATAAAAATGTTGATGACTCATTTCAGTAACCTCATTATTCTTTATATTCCTATCGAAGTGATGCCTCAGCTGTAAAGACCTGTTTCTCTAGGTTGTGCTTAGCAATAAGATATTGGAAGCTCTTCAAGCAATATGATGTAATTCCCGTTCCTAATCCATCATTTAAGTCTTGGGTCCAGTCTTGGGTCCAGCTGCCCTGGTTTAAAACCTCTATCATACGCCACCCATCTTAATAGCCGTGCGTCTCTTTCCAGTTTTGAGTGTTTACATTCTTTGTACCCCAAAAAATAAGAGCAACCCTTGTCCAATGACTTAGTTCATCTGAATGGCCGATCTTAGAAGTTGTATCACCCAGTACGGATTGAAGGGAGAGACATACCCCCCTGTTCTTTCGGTAACTGTAACGTTTTGAATCGCACCTCAGGCTTCTGACCTCTCCACACAAACCTAGAGATCAGTCGGGTACGATCATCAAACTGTTTCTCTGGGATCTCTACTGGTAAAGATTGAAAAAAGAGGCGACGTGATTTAATATTTGGGGAATATGTTCAGGAACAACATGCCATGACAGAAACATACGTGAGCTGGCAGAGTGGGTGCCTCTCTCACCTAGCAAAGATTGGCCTTCTGCCTTTTTTCGGTTAACTGATTTAGCCTAATTTGTTATTGACCGAATATGGTAATGTCATTTTAGTCTGTAATCAGCTTTCCGATAAAGTGTGCATGGATCGACTCTGTCAGCGACAGCCTATGTGGACTAGCCAGCGACGAGAGAAGACACTTTATGTCGAAAGCATTTTGTTTGTCCAAAAAAGCATATTGAATATTGAATGATCCAATGTGCCATAATTGCGGACATGGGATTTTTTATGCTGAATATATGAATTTACAATTCTAAATAAACTTTTATCTAAGGACATCATTTCTAATTTCTCTGACTATACAATTCGTCCTTTTCCAAAACTCATAAGCTACCGTCGCCATTATTGTTAATTCAGAATTTTAAAAAGGAATTACAATAAAACTAATAAAAAAGAAAATACATAATTAATATCAGCTCACAAATTGGGCAAGTGAAGACACAGATATGAGTTATTGTTTCACAACATGCCTTCAGTTTTGTGAGAATTGTGTTCTCAGTATGTCATGCAACACATCTCAGCACTGACATTCGCATGTACACAAACATATACAGTATGTGATCATTACATACTCTCTCTCTCTCTCTCTCTCTCTCTCTCTCTCTCTCTCTCTCTCTCTCTCTCTCTCTCTCTCTCTCTCTCTCTCTCTCTCTCTCACACACACACACACACACATGCAAAGAAAATGTAGAAATGCCAGCTGGGTCACCTCATTTGCCCCCAACCTCTCTCTATCACTCTCTCTCTCTCTCTATTTTTCTATCTCCCCTCTTTCACCCCCGCCAGAACACGGGGCTCATTAGCTCCCGCATTGATGAGCTGATCGGGAGAGGATTGATGGATCCCCCCGGGGGTAGAGGGGAGCTCTCCTCCCTTCTGACAGGCAGCATTTGTAACACGTCTCCTCCTCCGGTGGCGGGTGCTTGTTTCTCACCAGGGCATTAGAGACAGAGACAGAAACGTTCACGCTTCACACTATTAATCAGCTTCACTGCAACGCCAGTTAGAATGCAACAGGATGAAGAAGTCCTGATGATGTAGACCAGAGATGACCCTGTTAGACAGAGATGATCTGGTTAGTCAGAGATGACCCTGTTAGACAGAGATGATCTGGTTAGTCAGAGATGACCCTGGTTAGTCAGAGATGATCTGGTTAGTCAGAGATGATCTGGTTAGACAGAGATGACCCTGGTTAGTCAGAGATGATCTGGTTAGTCAGAGATGATCTGGTTAGTCAGAGATGATCTGGTTAGTCAGAGATGATCTGGTTAGACAGAGATGATCTGGTTAGTCAGAGATGATCTGGTTAGTCAGAGATGATCTGGTTAGACAGAGATGACCCTGGTTAGTCAGAGATGATCTGGTTAGACAGAGATGATCTGGTTAGTCAGAGATGATCTGGTTAGACAGAGATGACCTGGTTAGACAGAGATGACCCTGGTTAGACAGAGATGACCTGGTTAGTCAGAGATGATCTGGTTAGACAGAGATGATCCTGGTTAGTCAGAGATGACCTGGTTAGTCAGAGATGACCCTGGTTAGTCAGAGATGATCTGGTTAGTCAGATATGATCTGGTTAGTCAGAGATGACCCTGGTTAGTCAGAGATGACCCTGGTTAGACAGAGATGACCTGGTTAGTCAGAGATGACCCTGTTAGACAGAGATGATCTGGTTAGTCAGAGATGATCTGGTTAGACAGAGATGATCTGGTTAGACAGAGATGATCTGGTTAGTCAGAGATGACCCTGTTAGACAGAGATGATCTGGTTAGACAGAGATGACCTGGTTAGACAGAGATGATCTGGTTAGACAGAGATGACCTGGTTAGACAGAGATGATCTGGTTAGTCAGAGATGATCTGGTTAGTCAGAGATGACCCTGGTTAGACAGAGATAATCTGGTTAGTCAGAGATGACCCTGTTAGACAGAGATGATCTGGTTAGTCAGAGATGACCCTGTTAGTCAGAGATGATCTGGTTAGTCAGAGATGATCTGGTTAGTCAGAGATGATCTGGTTAGTCAGAGATGATCTGGTTAGTCAGAGATGACCTGGTTAGTCAGAGATGATCTGGTTAGTCAGAGATGACCCTGGTTAGTCAGAGATGATCTGGTTAGTCAGAGATGATCTGGTTAGTCAGAGATGACCTGGTTAGTCAGAGATGACCCTGTTAGACAGAGATGATCTGGTTAGTCAGAGATGATCTGGTTAGTCAGAGATGATCTGGTTAGTCAGAGATGACCCTGGTTAGTCAGAGATGACCCTGGTTAGTCAGAGATGATCTGGTTAGACAGAGATGATCTGGTTAGACAGAGATGACCCTGTTAGTCAGAGATGATCTGGTTCGACAGAGATGACCTGGTTAGTCAGAGATGATCTGGTTAGTCAGAGATGATCTGGTTAGTCAGAGATGATCTGGTTAGTCAGAGATGACTCTGTTAGTCAGAGATGACCCTGTTAGTCAGAGATGACCTGGTTAGTCAGAGATGACCCTCTGGTTAGGCCTGGAACAGTTGTCTCAGAAATAATTGTAATTGACAAGGGCCGGCACCTTGCATGGTAGCTTGCTGCCATTGGTGTGTGAATGTGTGTGTGTGAATGGGTGAATGAGAGGCCATTGTAAAGCGCTTTGGAATAAGGTGCTATATAAGTGCAGTCCATTTACCGTTTCACTGTTATGTGACCCAGATAATGTCATAACACAGCAACCTATGAAGCAAACCATGCCTCTTTATGCTCATAAAACGTAGTTTGGGGGCGCTTAGGTGGCGTAGTGGATTAAGCACTGACCATATACTGCAGGGATCCCGGTTCGATTCCAGCCGCGGACATATCCTGCATGTCATCCCTTCTCTCTCTCTCTCTCACCCATCCTTCCTGTCATAATCTCTACTGTGTCTGTCATTAAAAGGAAACATATGAGTGGGACTGCCCCACTCAGAAAAAATAAATAAAAAATGTCACCCTTCACTTTCTCATACACATTTGGAATGGCAGTTTTGGAGATGTAAGCCTTACTAGGCAACTCGTATTGGCCATCAAAAGAGTACACAGCATGCCTTTAAATGCCTTTAAACGCTGGCTTCTCTCTGCTTCTCAACTGTATTGAAAAATAATTCAATAATGTATTAAGCATTTTGAGCTGCAAAGTTTGCAGGAAAAGTGCTATACACATAAAAGTTATTATTATTATATTATTATTGAATGGCCGCATCTCTGCGAGTAACCATTTGGAACTGTCCCGCTTATACTTTGTGCGTCTGCTTAACGACTCACCAAGACCCAGTTGTTGGGAGGGACGAGCCACTGCAGCGCAGTGTTAATGTTGGCACTTAGTCTTTGGTGTTTAGATGAAGATGCACACCAGTTCTCGTCACACCAAGTCACCTCCATTTTTCTTAGTTCCAGTCCAGTTCCAGTTGATGAAAACTGCAAACGTTCCAGTGCAGTCTCAGTCCACAAAAACCCCCAAACATTTTAGTCTAGCCGTAGTCAGCGACGAAAACTCGACTAAAATGTTAGGGAAACAGTACAGGGGGGTAGTAGATGTCTCAGGAGGGACAGTTAATGGCGTTTGCCTCACAGGATAAGTGCTTGTGGAGTATCACTCCACGGTTCTTGGCTGTCTGGCAGGAGGTTACAGGAAGAGTCTCAACTGTGATGGAGAGGTCTGAGAGAGGCCAGGCTTTCCCAGGGAGGAAGAGGAACTCGTGTATATACACACACACACACACACACACACCACTGGAAGCTGGAAGCTGCTCCTCTTACCTTTGTTTTGTCAACTCCCTTATGGATGAGAACGTTGGTGAAATGTCTGAAGCCTGTTTCTTTTTTTTTTGCCAAGTCACTTATTGTGACATATTGAAACATGTTGCTAGCTTTCCAGCTTTAATAGCTACACACAGACTCTCTCATAAACATACTCACACACACACATACTCACACTCACACACACATACTCACACACACACATACTCACACATACTCTCACACACACACACACACACACACACACACACACACACACTCACACACACACAAACTCACACACACATACTCACACATACTCACACATACTCTCACACACACACACACACACACACACACAAACTCACACACACACAGGCTCATCATTCTCTCACTCCCTTACACACACACACACACACACACACACACACACACAGGCTCATCATTCTCTCACTCCCTTACACACACACACACACACACACACACACACACACAGGCTCATCATTCTCTCACTCCCTTACACACACACACACACACACACACACACACACAGGCTCATCATTCTCTCACTCCCTTACACACACACACACACACACACACACACAGGCTCATCATTCTCTCACTCCCTTACACACACACACACACACACACACACACACACACACACACACACACACTCACACACACACAAACTCACACACACATACTCACACATACTCACACATACTCTCACACACACACACACACACACACACACACAAACTCACACACACACAGGCTCATCATTCTCTCACTCCCTTACACACACACACACACACACACACACACACAGGCTCATCATTCTCTCACTCCCTTACACACACACACACACACGCACACACACACACACACACACACACACACACACAGCTGTATTTCACAGCGGTGCTGTCGAGCCTGTGAAGGGAGGAAAATGGAACAGAACACTCAGGACAAGGGGCGTGTCAGGGGGCGGAACACCTCAGCAAGATGGCATCAGTTGCTATGCAACTGGGCGCCAAAGCTATTTATACACAAGTCCCCTTCTCCCCTTCTCCTCCCCGGGCTGCGCTGCTTATCATAAGTTGTGGATCTGAGGCATCGCCCCGGCGACCAGCCTACGGGGGTCCGGGAGGGGGGGAGGGGGGGAGGGGGGGGGGGGGTTACTGGAAATCTCAAAGCACGTCTGTCAGAATCGCCCCTCCGTACCAAAGCCATTATGCATCTCTGCGTGTATGTTCCACACGACCCGAGACCTTCATTATCAGTTTCAGTGAGGGTTCCCTGCTCCATACTTGCGCTGCAGTCACCATGCATTGTTCTCATCATGGCCTGGGTTGCTGTTAGGATGTGACCAGTTACCAGCCACAGTCCAGAATTCATGAAACAATGTTTTTAGAGCCTCATGAGCTTAATACAGCTGTTATCCCATCATGTTTCACTCCAATGCAACAGGAATGTAACCAACACTCTATAGCTTCGAAATATGTTTAACCCCCCCGCCCCCCACCCCATGTCTCGGTCACTGTCAGTCCTTGCAGACTGCTTTCTATGAATATTAGCCTCCAAACTCCATCCCTCAGCTTTGTGTCTGGCTGACTTAAAAAACAAAACAAGATTGTGGCTTTAATTGATCTTAATGAAACAATGTAGCAATGTAACACTTTCAAAATCAAGCATGAAAGTAAGACACAGCGAGAACACGTTCTGAAATCCAGCTTGTAATGTTGCGCTTTGCTGCCCTCTGTGTCCAACAATTGAAATACATTTTTATTTTTATTACCAGAAATAATGTGATGTTCTTATAAATACAAGTCTCATTCCCTGTGTTCATGGCCGTAGCACTAAAACTCATATCTGAAAATGTTTACCTGTCTCAGTATATTTCGATTCACAGCTCATGGCAACCATCATAAAATAGCAACATAATAGCAAAGAATTGTCATGCACACTCCTAACTTTCAGTCTACCCAGACGCATTTGAGTCCTGTGCCTTTTAGATTGCCGACAAGCCCAACACCGTCTCCTCTCGGCTGATAGAGGACAATGGATGTGATTGAGAAGAGAAAGCAATGACATTATATCATTTTACATAACAACTCTGAGAGACTGTCAAACACACAATTACCTGGCAGCCCAGACATGTATGTGTACAGACCAACCAGACATGTATGTGTACAGACCAACCAGACATGTATGTGTACAGAAGACCCAGACATGTATGTGTACAGAAGACCCAGACATGTATGTGTACAGACCAACCAGACATGTATGTGTACAGACCAGCCAGACATGTATGTGTACAGAACACCCAGACATGTATGTGTACAGACCAGCCAGACATGTATGTGTACAGACCAACCAGACATGTATGTGTACAGAACACCCAGACGTGTATGTGTACAGACCAGCCAGACATGTATGTGTACAGACCAACCAGACATGTATGTGTACAGAAGACCCAGACATGTATGTGTACAGAAGACCCAGACATGCATGTGTACAGAAGACCCAGACATGTATGTGTACAGACCAGCCAGACATGTATGTGTACAGACCAACCAGACATGTATGTGTACAGAAGACCCAGACATGTATGTGTACAGAAGACCCAGACATGTATGTGTACAGAAGACCCAGACATGTATGTGTACAGAAGACCCAGACATGTATGTGTACAGAAGACCCAGACATGCATGTGTACAGAAGACCCAGACATGTATGTGTACAGAAGACCCAGACATGTATGTGTACAGAAGACCCAGACATGTATGTGTACAGAAGACCCAGACATGTATGTGTACAGACCAACCAGACATGTATGTGTACAGACCAACCAGACATGTATGTGTACAGACCAACCAGACATGTATGTGTACAGAAGACCCAGACATGTATGTGTACAGACCAGCCAGACATGTATGTGTACAGAAGACCCAGACATGTATGTGTACAGACCAACCAGACATGTATGTGTACAGACCAACCAGACATGTATGTGTACAGACCAACCAGACATGTATGTGTACAGACCAACCAGACATGTATGTGTACAGACCAACCAGACATGTATGTGTACAGAAGACCCAGACATGTATGTGTACAGACCAACCAGACATGTATGTGTACAGAAGACCCAGACATGTATGTGTACAGACCAACCAGACATGTATGTGTACAGACCAACCAGACATGTATGTGTACAGACCAACCAGACATGTATGTGTACAGACCAGCCAGACATGTGTGTGTACAGACCAGCCAGACATGTATGTGTACAGAAGACCCAGACATGTATGTGTACAGAAGACCCAGACATGTATGTGTACAGAAGACGCAGACATGTATGTGTACAGAAGACCCAGACATGTATGTGTACAGACCAACCAGACATGTATGTGTACAGACCAGCCAGACATGTATGTGTACAGACCAACCAGACATGTATGTGTACAGACCAACCAGACATGTATGTGTACAGACCAACCAGACATGTATGTGTACAGACAGACCAACCAGACATGTATGTGTACAGAAGACCCAGACATGTATGTGTACAGAAGACCCAGACATGTATGTGTACAGAAGACCCAGACATGTATGTGTACAGAAGACCCAGACATGCATGTGTACAGAAGCTGGTAAGAACACAGCTGTTGACAGGTGAATGAAATTGAAATTTCAATGTGCAAATTGAAATATCTCATTAGGACTTTTCTTTTATCGCTGGGTGAAAGATGGGCTTAAGTGGCCGTCACCACACCCAGCTCTGCCATAGCAGGTTCCTCTGTGTCACCGTGGCAGGCTCAGCCCATATGGAGAGGGAGCTAATTATCCACAGCAATAACTGAATCAACATCTGATTATAGTCTCCCGCAGGACACGTGAGAGGCTCCATTCATACGCTGCTTTCAGGTCTTTTTATCTGAAAGCCAACAGTAGTTGTTTATTAAAACTTCGCATTGTAAGGCTTATCTATTGTTTGTTAGTGATAAAGTGAGAAGATGTGAGGGATGAAGTGAGGACAAATAAATACATTTCGGGTGATTCGGGTTTGACATCTCACTACGACAGTGGTTACCAAACCTTTTTATTAGCAAATTAATATGAAAAAGCCTAATTGGTTAACAACATACATTAAATTGAATAATGTTCATTATAAAAATGCATTTATCTTTTGTTGTTTAAAACCTAAAATAACTTAGGAATGCTGAAACGATTAGCATTTAGGCAATTTAGTGCTTTGTTGGGCATCCGTAATCAGTGGGACACATGCACCTGCTTTTGAGAGCAAAGTCTTTGGCTGTGGGGAGAGATTGACGAGAGCGATGCGCAGGTCCTGCTCCACTGACATGTGGTGCCTCCTCTTGCTCTTCGTGTACTTCAGGTGAGAGACGGCCGACTCACAGACGTAAGGTGTTGGGAAGGGTGACAAGACAACAGCACAGTCTGACGGGGGCGGCTGTGGTGCAGGAGGTAGAGCCGCCGTCTAATGATCGCAAGGTTGGCAGATTGGCGGTTCGAGCCCCGGCTGGCCACATATCGAAGTGTCCTTGGGCAAGACACTGAACCCCAAAATTGCTCCCAGTGAGCGGGCCGGCGCCTTGCATGGCAGCTTACCGCCATTGGTGTGCGAATGTGTGTGTGAATGGGTGAATGATAGGCTGTTGTAAAGCGCTTTGGATAAAGGCGCTATATAAGTGCAGTCCATTTACCATATGACGAGTTGGATATTCATGTGCCACAAGCAGCCAAAATGCATCCAAACCCATCTCTCCAAACTTTCAAAGTGTGGTCCATCCTGAGATCTGCCACCTCCTCTTGGGTTTTATTTGGCGGCAGATTCTGACGTTAGCCAATTGAAAGGATTACGGATCCAGTCATGGTCCTTGCCTTTGTTTGGGAGCGCAGCACCTTGCCCAGCCTAGCCACCGTAGGCTCTGGTGCTCAGACCCCATTTCATCACAATCGTCAACAGGCACGACTTCAGTAGACGTGGCTTTATGTAGTTAACTACTTTGATAGCTTGTTCTAGAACTTCTGTTAAACTTCACTCTTACAGAGATAATCAAACTTACTAGGTTGGTTCGCCAACAAACGATACTAGCTACTAGCTACTTTCTCACGTGCCCCTTGGGTGCCAAGTGAGTTTTGTTGCTAGCTTGTGGGTGAGCTTCCATTATTATCTCCATTGTATCTTTTATTGTATCTCCACCAATGGGGAGATGGGAGGGTATCTCCACCAATGGAGAGATGGGTGGGTGGGTATCTCCACCAATGGAGAGATGGGAGGGTATCTCCACCAATGGAGAGATGGGTGGGTGTCTCCACCAATGGGGAGATGGGTGGGTGTCTCCACCAATGGGGAGATGGGTGGGTGTCTCCACCAATGGGGAGATGGGTGGGTGTCTCCACCAATGGAGAGATGGGAGGGTGTCTCCACCAATGGGGAGATAGGTGGGTGTCTCCACCAATGGAGAGATGGGAGGGTGTCTCCACCAATGGAGAGATGGGTGGGTGTCTCCACCAATGGAGAGATGGGTGGGTGTCTCCACCAATGGGGAGATGGGAGGGTGTCTCCACCAATGGGGAGATGGGAGGGTGTCTCCACCAATGGGGAGATGGGAGGGTGTCTCCACCAATGGAGAGATGGGAGGGTGTCTCCACCAATGTAGTTCTCTTTTTTTCTTGTCCTCCGGGTCGATACAAATGGCCGCCTGGTAGTCTGATTAGTGGTAGAGAAACAGATTGAAGAAGGCATCTGTTGTTTTCTAAACTGGTGGAACCAATATTTATACAAATACCTTCAAATAAAAGCTAACAATCTGTACGTTCACCCCATATTACTAACTAGTATTACCTATGGGATCTATATTCTGAGCACCATCATAAACTGTCAGGAAAGATGTATCAGGCAGTCATCTGATTAGGGGTGGGCATCGACGATCGATAATTGATCGATAAGGATCTTGGTCGATCACAAAATAAAACATTTGGTCGATCACAAAAAAAAAAAAAACTTTTTTTTTTTTTTTTGTGATCGACCAAATGTTTTATTTTGTGATCGACCAAGATCCTTATCGATCAATTATCGATCAATTATCGATCGTCGATGCCCACCCCTACATCTGATGATAGATTATTACATCCAAGCAAAGTATACCTAACGTAATGTAATTGTTTTTACATAAAAATATCTTGGGTGTTTATTTCGGACAAATTGTAAAATATGTAAAAAAAATCATGCAATTGACTTACTAATGGTTTGACAGCCCTACATGTATTATAACACTTTAAGATTGTTTGATGCATTGTTTCGCTCCCTGACTTTTGAAGAGCGCCTTGGTCTTTCTACTGTAGAAGGAGGTCAACATTGCATGCAACATGCAGTGCACACATATGCCCATGTTGGCATGGGTTCGAATCCGGCCCATGCCCTGCTGACATGACCTCTCTCCCTTCTTCTCCTTACTTTCCTGTCTGTCTTCACTACATCTGTCTAATAAAATGAAAAATATGAGTGGGACTGAAAAAAAAGTAAAAATAAAAGAATAAAAATAAATTATTTTGTAAAGAAAAAGAGGTCAAAAAGTTAGGGGTGTGCTGATTTGATTTTTCTATAGACTCTGTATTTCTGTTCCCATGCAGCCAACGCAATCTTGCTGAAATCACAGAACTCATCCACACCGCCTTCCTGGTGCATCGTGGGATTGTTAACCTCAAGGAGTGGACCAACTCCGACGGCCCGCTGAAGGACATGCAGTTTGGTAACAAGATGGCCGTCCTGAGTGGAGACTTCCTGCTGGCTAACGCCTGCACCGGCCTGGCCCAGCTCAACAACACCAAGGTGAGACATCGTTTGGCTCCGATCTGTAGGCCAGAAGCTATTTGAAGAGAACATTTTAGTCAGTTGGGTCATTTTTTTAATAGGGTGCCATTTGCACTTCATAACTTGTGAAAAATAAATTGTTGATTTATCTATATTTTAATCTTCTATTATATAAAGGACATATCTAGCTTGCTGAAAAACATAGTGGTCGAGCTCAGGCACCTAAATTGTATTTTATTTAGAATACCCTCTGTAGTTGAATAGGGCTAACAGAGTGCACACTAACAGGGTGGGCACTAACAGGGTGGACATTTTGAGTTAAGGTTAGCCTTTAAGCCCAATGTATGCTTCTGCGTAAAATCGAGGCTACGGCGTAGGTTGACGCGCACCTCTCCAAAAATGTAACTACGCGGCAGTGCCTACGCAACCGTAAGCACTGTGATTGGTCCGCTTGGTAGCACATGATTCCGACTCTCTCGTAGACCAAAATGCAGAAGCCATGACAGAAATGTCATTTACTTTTTCTGTAATTACTTATTAATAAAGATTTGAAAAATTATGATAACCATCGTATTATCTTAGTTTAATGTCATTTCAATGCATCATAGAACTTTTATTTACGACAAGCATAACCAAAAAAATCGCTATTATGCCGGTATGAGTACACCGTTCCAACGGAGCGCCCTATGGAAGCGTCAGGCACAGCCTTCCCATAGCGCGATTCACATTTACGAGATGTACAATCCTGTTTATTTAGAAATAAATGATTAGTTACAGGGAGCCCCATGGCTGTTCAATGATATTTATGATAGACATATTTAATGTAAAGTTATCTATAAGAACTGTGATTGGTCCGCTTGGTACCGTCACATTCCGACTCTCTCGTAAATGCGGAAGTCATGATAGAAATGTCATTTACTTTTTCTGTAATTACTTATTAATAAAGATTTGAAAAATTATGATAACCATCTTATTATCTTAGTTTACTGTCATTTCAATGCATTATAGACATTTTCTTTACAACAAGCATAACAAAAATAAGTTTTTTCATCGCTATTATGCCGCTATGAGTACACCGACCAACGCGGAGCCGTAAAGACCAACGCAGAACTATAAACCAGGAGAGCCCTTGCGCAAGCTACGGCGTAGCCGCGCGTAAATTCGACGCAGAAGCATAAATTGGGCTTTAGCCAGCCTGTGTTAGCATAATGCCTAGAATGACCATGAATACTTGATGAGGAATCTAATTTGCACTAAAAACGTTTTTTTTGAAATTATTAAATTTGATTGATCTCCTCAATATTTAACAGGGTGGACACGTTATGGTCAACCACATTAAATTCACTTGATAAAAACATAAAAATCAGATGGTAAAAGAGGTAGAAAATCACACAGCTTACCACATTTGAAATCCCCTCCACTGATGTGATGTCACCTCATGAGAGTGATGTGATTGAGAAATATGGTTTTCTTTTAAAAGGGACATTAACACAGCTTAACATGGTGGACAGTGACCGCAGGGCCAAACATACAACCTTAATTTTTTGTACAAAATATAATTTTTGGGGGATAAAAAACTATATTTGATTTCAATAGATATTGATCAGGAAAATGAAATAATAATAACATATTTGGAAATGTACAGTATATGTTTTTAATAGTTATTTTGGGGGTTGAAGTTGAATGAACAACACATGGCAAAAAATCTTTAACCAAAGCTTTTAAAATGTAAAAAACAACAACTTAGAAGCCCATATCATTGTATTCATAATAAATAACAATTTACTATACATGAAAAAACTAATGGTATTAGTATTTGTCCAAATTTAGACAAAATACAACATGATTTGTACTGGGGACGGAAAAGGCACCGTATAAAAAAAAGACCCAGTTAACTGTTTATTTGATGAATGGCAATACATTTAAAATAAACGTAATTATAGATAGCTCAGCTCTATATAGCCAGGGTTCGACAGTAACGCTTGCCCGCTTGCCTGGACTGGAGCAAGTACAATTTGCCCGGTTTGTTTGCGCGAGCCCAACGACGCTGTTGGATCCTGAATATGTTTACCTGTGTGCAGGAAGAACAACAGACGGCGCAGGCGCGTTCATACCTGGCTTCATACTAGCGAATCCTGATGTGGTTTTGAAAAAAAAAAAAAGATTATGATTTGTTTGTTTATTTCATCATAAAAATAAACAAAAAATAGTTCCGCAACTGAACTTCAAATGGACGGTTGCCTAGTAACCTGAACACAAACATGTAGTAATTAACGGTCATTTAGTACAACGTCTGTGCAGCTGAGTGATACATATAGTTAAAAGTCCCAGTGCTGTTATACTGTATATCAGCACTCATGGAATGCCTCTTGTCCAATCAAATTACTTGGTCGGAACTAAAGTCGTATAAAGCCTAATATCAAATACTAACAACCGTTCCGTCTATAAACAAAAGATATTTCCACTGTTCCACTGCCCATGTCCAGCAGGTCATTAGCTGCCTAACTGTCAGTATCTGACTGTTCTTTTTCACCCCTGTCTGGCATAACATCCACTGGTTGGTTACAAATGAATAACTTCCATACAGGTGTCATATCACTGCTGTAGCCTTTGACCATTCTTGATATGTGTGACACTTTGCTGCAGCTCCAGTGAGCGCTTGCCCGGGCTCTACTTCACATGGCTAAGAAATGAAATTGGAAAGCTGAGTACATCCAGGCCCACTCCTCCCCTTAACCAGTAGCTTCATTTAACTAGTTCCCTTTAGTTCCTGCATCGAAAATGTACTTCCAAACATTGGTTTTTACTGTAGCCAAAATGTTGCATATTTTAGATAATCGATTACATTTTACAGAACGTTAGATAAAGACCTAATTAGGCTACGCAGCTTGGAAGTGTGGTCTTTAGTAGTAGCCTAACCAGTGTTATATCTACCAGAGCGCAAGTTGCTGTCAGTATATGAAGCAGTAAGCTAAGATAGAGCAGTGTTTCCTCCAGGAATTTTTACCATGGTGGCGGGTAGTGCTGACCGATTTTTCGCGCGCACGCGCCAGCCTTTTTTAAAAGGCAATTTTAGCAGATTCAAAACACGAAATTCTGTGCTCACTACCTTTTCCAGTTGAACATAAACTAAACTTTTTTTAAAAACATTTTAAATGCTGCTATTGTTTGCGAAGTTACAAGATCGTTAAGGGCTCTGCACACAGCGTGCGATTTCTGTTGCGCGTCGCCGTCAACGTTCCATTTTGAAGTTTGAATGGAAGTCTATGAGAACATACAACAGAAATTGCATCGCACGCTGTGTGCAGAGCCCTTTAGCCCGCAGCGCAGAGCGCACAATGTATACGAGTTGACTCGCTGGAACGAGACAGGCCGCAAGACCACCACACACGTGCCATATCATACCGTCTCATCATAATTATTACATCGTATTTATCATCATATTTTTCACTATGTGTGGTTACCTGACCGTCTTCCTCATCTTCTGGTACTTTTCGTTTGAAATACTTTAACAAACTCATCTGAAAATGGAACCAGGAATTTATGAACACATAGCTAGCTAACATTGCTAGCTAACATTTCTGGCAATTACTTTAAGTAGTTCTAAGGTAGCGGAAACATAATTGTTTCACAAAATAGCCTGATTTAGTTGACCATGAACATCAGACTACATTACGAATGTTCATTTAAAATACTTGTATACTGAGCACTGGTATAAGAACACGAACCATAGAATGCAATAACCCACCGTCGTGCTGATGCAGTGTTGCTAATCAATCTGTAATGGATTGTAACACCTGAAGTAGTTTGTAGACTAGACGCAGCCTACCTAGATGTATTCGACCAATCACAAAACAGTTTTGCAAGCGCGTCGCTTCGCGCTTGTGGGTGTGTCTAGCGCTGTGAAGGTCTGAAAAGCGGCCTAAATCTTTTTTTTTTTTTTTGGTTGAGAAATCTGCATGGTGGCGGAGGAAATTCCATCGTGGCGGACCGCCACGATGAAATGCATGTATAGGAAACACTGATAGAGGTACTATGGCAATATACGTAACATAGCCTAGAGAGGCTATATTAACAAGTGCATACCCTTATAGAACCCTAGTGTCTGGGTTGCCCCCCTTGTACTGTTTCTCTGTTCTCCAGTGTCTATATAATAAAAAATAATAAAAAGTCTAGGTTTAGAAGAAGGTGATAGAAGTAGATTTTTCCTGAGCTGGATTATTTCTCCTGCAACGACTGGTGGATTGATGATTCACTTGCTTAGTCAAATGTATTGAGTGTAAGTCGCTTTGGAATAAGGCGTCTGCTAAATGCCAAAAATGTAATAATAATAATAATAATAATACATTTTATTTATAAAAGCACTTTACATAGGAAATCTCAGAGTGCTACAATTAAACACAGGAAGATCAGTGGCGTATCGCAAAATCCCGAGGCCCCCCCGCAAGGTGGCGGCCTTTCGCAACCGAGGTAAAAAAAAAAGTGCGTTTTTTAGAGTGCGAAATTTCGCAATATGCACTCTACATTCTAAATGCTTGACTTAGCGAAAGGTACAAACAAGTGAGAGCAATAGCCTATAACTAAAACCAAATTGTAGACTACATCAGTAGAATGTATTATAAAGTAGAAAAGTACAAGCTTTATTTCTTTTAACAAAGTGTGTGTGCACAGCAGTGCGATATCTGTAAACATACAACCTGTACACTCTCCGCTAAGGGTTGCCAGATGGGATTAAGAATTTCCAACCTAACCAATCTAAAAACTTGTAAATCCACCAAAAACCAGCCCATCTGGCAACCCTGTCTCCGCTGCATCAGAGTCTACTTGTTGCGCAAAATAGCCCAGGGTTTGTCAAATCCTTTGTTGGACATCTAGTTTCTTAAGTCCTGGTATATTGTGGCATTTCTTTACTGTTTGCCATCTGGTCTAGGAATACCCAGGGAGACGCAGAAAGCAGAAGTAGAATAGAATAGTAGAATACAAAAAGAAACAGCTATATATAGCCTAACCATGCTAAATTATGTACTGACAGTCTGTGACTGTGAACCTGGCCGGACCCTGCCCTTCTGCCTGACTTTGAGTATGATGCTGCCCAAATAAATGTTATTGTTTAGTGCTGTACGCTGTCGTGGTATTATATTGTGTGAATTATCATCTGTATGTTGTTTTTCTTTCACTCGACTAACCGCCGAGATAATACTTGAGACATGTACTTCCGTAAACTTTTTTTTTTTTTTTTTTACAATATCGAACCGACAGTCCCACATATAGCGGCTATAATGTCCGAATAGAGAATCTACCACCACCTAAAGAATGCTTATTGTACTTGTATCCATGTTGAGAGTGAATGACACATGGACAGACAATCAGGCAGCAAGGTGCACCGAAGCAAACTGACACTGAACCCCTCATATAGGGCTTTCACACCGGCAAAGAACCGTGCCGGTTCGCGTTTGGGAACGTCCGAACGTTGGCGTATAGGCCTATATATTAAAATTAAGGTTGACACAATGAAGGGCCACTTATTTTCTTTGTTTTATAAAAAAAAAAAAAATGTATCCAATGTTAGGGGGCCCCCTAGTGGCTGGGGCCCCCCCGTGGTGCGTCGCTTGCGGGCCCGTCCGCTACGCCACTGAGGAAGATGTAAATGTTAATGTAGTGCCATTAGTCTCATCATAAAACCGTGGATGAGGAGGGTTCAGCAGTTTATTTAAAAAGAACAAACTCATTTTCAAAGGTCTGTGATGGACGGGGCGGGGGGGGGGGGGGGGGGGAGGCGACTGTGGGCTGATGTCAGTCGTCTTCTGCTGTCCAATATGTAGGTTCTCATCATTCAGCATCACAATAGGCTGTGTGATCGTTCCCTCTGTCAGCTGGGAGGCAGGTTGTCCTCCATAGAGACGCATTGAAAACTCTGGTTATTCTGTCGTATTAAAACCCCCCCACTATTATCTTGAGGCGGCTGTGGCGCAGGAGGTAGAGTCGCCATCTAATCATCACAAGGTTGGCAGAGCAGCGGTTCGAGCCCCGGCTGGCCACATGTCGAAGTGTCCTTGGGCAAGACACTGAACCCCAAAATTGCTCCCAGTGAGCGGGCCGGCGCCTTGCATGGTGTGACAAATCACAATTAAGTGACAAAAAATGACAAATAAGGTTAAACCAGCTGGTTTAAGTTTATGCAGTGGATCTGTCTGGAGATTCATACAGTCACCATCATTTCGCAACAAGACAAACCTCTCCTAGTTGAGAGAGCTCTTCCAGTTGGCATATTTCTGCCATGTCATGTCAGAAAGGCCCTCAGGATTATTAGGGACCCCAGCCACCCCAATCAGAAGCTGTTGGAGTCGCTGCCGTCGGGGAAACGGTACCGAAGCCTCGGGGCTGAAACCCAGAGGACGTCACACAGCTACTTCCCTCCAGCAATCAGCCTCCTGGGGAAACGCACTGGAAGATGCAGAAAAAAAAAGACTGTCCCCCCCCAAACCAGCCACATTCACACTACAGAAATAATATATATTTTATGACTACTTCCACACTACCTGACTACTTGTACTGTATTATATTGCATTTCATCTTATTGGACTCTGCACAGCATTTTTGCGTTGAATTGATTCCACTGTAATACGACTACCATCACTGTATTACTTTATTATTATGTTATTATTACTTACTTTACTTATGTTACTTCACTCTATTATTGTGATTGTGTATCTTGCTGCAATGCCCATGTTGAAGAACCTGAGCCAAATATGTTTACTCTTGTGTAGTGGTACAGTGGGATGTAATAAAATAAATTCTGGTTCTGGTGCTTCTTAGTGGGCCTCACTTGTGGGATACAAACCCAGACTAACTTCCCTCCCGTATTCTCAGATCTCCTCTGCCAACCAACTTGTCATCCCTTCTGCCCGCCTGACTACTATGGGATCTAGAGCCTTCAGCCGTTCTGCTCCCCGTCTCTGGAACTCTCTGCCACCTAACATACGCAATATTGACACACTCACCACTTTCTTTTTTTCTTCTTTTTTTTTTAAGTGGGGCAGTCCCACTCATATTTTAAATTTTTATTGACCGTTACAGTGAAGATTTAGACAGGAAGGAGGGGGAGAGAGAGAGGAGGGATGACATGCAGGATATGTCCCCGGCCGGAATTGATTGTTGGCCATTCCATTTTGTGTTTTTTTAGGGGTAAGATCTCGGCACCGATACCGATATACACCATGGAAGGCTTTTCATAGTGGACAGACTATGAAGCATGTGGCCTTCAGTGCTTTTGCAGGCTAGCTGAGGGCAGTTTCAGATTAGTGTGAAATTCCCCTGAAAAACAATTTAGAGGGAAATAATGGAAGTGCCGTGCACACACGTGTGTTGTCATTGTCACACCACAGATCTTTTGTGTCACGTTCTAATGCTCTGGGCATGTCGGGATCTGATGTAATGATCAGATTTTTCTTTTAAAAATGTGAATACATTTCCGCATTGTTGAAAACAACGCTAGGCAACAAACACAGCTTGTTTTGTGAGCCTGCTAACAATGTAAAGTAGTGTTATAGTAGCAGTGGGGATTACTCACTGAATCCATTGCACTGCACTAGTTTGGCTTGACTAGCGACTTTGTGTTGTGATTCTCAACAACGTCAAAACGTAGTTCCCCCGTGTAGTCCGAACATTTTGATTGGTTGCCGATATGAGGACCAAAAGACGAGAACGTGTCACGTTTCTTCTGTGTACACTGGCGACCGCCTGCTGACAGTCTGTCACCAGGCTCAGCTGTCAGAATGCGGCGGCACAAGTGGATCAAAATAACCATGTTTCTATCGGACGAAACCCCCCTCTGCCCTCCCTGTCCTCCAGTTTGACTGACTGGGTTCATGCTCAGGACAGACTAACAGGCATCTCAAAGTGCTGCTTAAAGATCCGGCCGTAGGATGCAAATGACAACCGTGACAATACAACACTCTTTGTTGTTCTTCCCTCCATGTTTTGAAATTGGAAATGGCCAATTGTTTGGGGAGAGACAGTCGTTTATATATATGTTACTGTTATGCATCGACGGCAGGATTGACTAGGTTTTTTCCCATTTTGTTGAATCCAATATCATTTGGAGAGTAAGATATTTAACATGTTCTAACCCATAAGCTGCATACTCCAGAGCCTGTCATGGCCTTCTAAACCATGAACTTTGAACATGACTGTATGGATAACATTTGCAAATATATTTGGAAATAGGTCAGCTGTTGTTTTCATAAGACTCTAGGGCTCCCCCTACTGGTCAGATATCAGAAGTGGACTCACTCAAGATCACTGTTCTCAAGAGCCATAAAACAGATTACTCTGCATGACAGTATTACAATGAGCACCCACATGTCTTGATTTGTTACATTTTGAGCCAAATGAGGATCCCACTATCTCCTAAACAGTCTCCCACTATCTCCTAAACAGTCTCCCACTATCTCCTAAACAGTATCTCACAGTGACAATATTGAGACCCCAAATCAATGCTGGATAGAGAATGAAACGCGGCCACTGGCTGGTTGCTTTAATAAAGTATTGTGTGTTTGATCATGAACACTAGCACAGTGATTCTCAACCAGGGGACGTAGGAACACCAGGAGGGGCTCAGAGAGCTTCCATTTCATTGGCCGTTTCACCATGAATGTATGCTTTTACACATTGTCCCACATAATAATGGCGTCATATGGCCATGCCACAGAATCACTAGGACAGAGGGAGCAGTAGAAGTTGTAGATGTCGCACTTGGAGGTTTTTCAGCATTACACACAAACCAGGGAATTTTGGGGGGAGTGATTGATCTGGATTATGTGTCCTGGCCTTGAGAGGAGCCCTCGGCCAGTCTTGTATAAATGGTAAAGTGATCTCAGAGCGAGGCTCCAGTTTCTCTCCCTCACAGACCTGTCGGCAAAAAACGATCCGGCTAGATTTGGGACTGGAGCAAGGGGGGGCTTATCTGATACTTTCCAAAAAAAGACACCTCACCCCACCCCTCGATCTCAGCCCAGCAGAGACAGTCCACAGCACATCTGGTAACACTGACGGCACATTGTACTTTTTGCTCTTTTCTTGAGGCTTGAGTTTCCTCAATAATTTTTTGTAAAGACTCCAGTCACCCAAATATCACTGAGACTCGGATAGAGAAAGAAAAAATAAATGAAGAAATGGATAACATGTATTCTCTCTCTTGTCATTCATAAGCACTATTCAGACGGGATTAGTATTATCTGGTGACCTCATGTAATTAGGAATCACCCCCCGACGTCTGTGTTTCACGTGGAGAATTCCCCCTGGATAAGCGAAGTCTGTGTTTTACGGAATATCCGGGGGAATTTACGGTCATTCCACATATGATGTCATGGCTCTGTGTAACAGGATATGATGTCATGGCTCTGTGTAACAGGATATGATGTCATGGCTCTGTGTAACAGGATATGATGTCATGGCTCTGTGTAACAGGATATGATGTCATGGCTCTGTGTAACAGGATATGATGTCATGGCTCTGTGTAACAGGATATGATGTCATGGCTCTGTGTAACAGGATATGATGTCATGGCTCTGTGTAACAGGATATGATGTCATGGCTCTGTGTAACAGGATATGATATCATGGCTCTGTGTAACAGCCTCTTCATGAACAACAAGCACAACAGGCGTTGGTTTAGGTCTCCAACACATGGCAGAAAAAAGGTGCTGGAGAAACAAACTCACCCCAAATCACTGACATGTCGATTAGCACAGCATACGTATTATCTCGGGACGTCTGTGATGGTGTCCAGCGAATTAGAGAGAGTCCAGTGAATTAGGGTAGGTCATTTGCGTTGGAATTTTTAATTCGCCGAATTCGGCTAATTCGCACAGGATTACGAACACAGATGACCAATTACTAAAAATCGCCAGAGGTCCCCAGATAATACTAATTCTGTCCGAATAGGGCTATTATATAGAGTACAAATGGAAATACTTGTCCCCAATGCCCATTCCCTGGTCTTTAGGAGCAATTGGTTGGGACCTGTGCCGAGAGCAAAAAAACACCAAAGTCTAACAATTGACTGACAAGTTGATTGCATTGCGAATAAAACTATTATTATTATTATTATGATATGAAAAGAGATGGAGCAGCAGATGTCATCCTGCTGCTCTCCAGCCTCGTTAACCCCTCAGCTCTCTGACGTTTCTTAGTTTTCCTGCCATCTGCTGTTCAGACACATTGAGGTTCTTCCAACAGGACACCCGATATCGTCTCGTAATACACTTTTGGGTGTTCACTATAAATAAGACTCAGATGAACAAAGCTCTGTCTGGAAATGCTTTATGAAAGCAGCAGGCCGTCCTCACTTCCCCCATTAATGAGCTGGCAGTGTGAGGAGCAGAGCTGGTCAGTTTACAGCCCGTCCCCCCTCCTCCATCCCCTCCACCTCCACCACCACCACCACCCCCTCCACCTCTCTGAGAGCTACCAAGACTTAAAGGGTGGGTTGACCCAAATTGTGTTGTGTTCATTATATGAACATGTAATAAAAAATACAAGTTACGGTGGTTTTCACAATAACCAAGACTGTCGATCAACCAAGACAGTTGGTGAATGTTTGGGTCGTTTTAGTTCTTCTCAGCAGCCCAGTCAGCAGGTTAGAGTGATGTCAGCAGGTTAGCGTGATGTCAGCAGGTTAGAGTGATGTCAGCAGGTTAGCGTGATGTCAGCAGGTTAGCGTGATGTCAGCAGGTTAGAGTGATGTCAGCAGGTTAGAGTGATGTCAGCAGGTTAGAGTGATGTCAGCAGGTTAGAGTGATGTCAGCAGGTTAGAGTGATGTCAGCAGGTTAACGTGATGTCAGCAGGTTAGCGTGATGTCAGCAGGTTAGAGTGATGTCAGCAGGTTAGCGTGATGTCAGCAGGTTAGAGTGATGTCAGCAGGTTAGAGTGATGTCAGCAGGTTAGAGTGATGTCAGCAGGTTAGCGTGATGTCAGCAGGTTTGAGTGATGTTAGCGTGATGTCAGCAGGTTAGCGTGATGTCAGCAGGTTAGAGTGATGTTAGCGTGATGTCAGCAGGTTAGCGTGATGTCAGCAGGTTAGCGTGATGTCAGCAGGTTAGCGTGATGTCAGCAGGTTAGAGTGATGTCAGCAGGTTTGAGTGATGTTAGCGTGATGTCAGCAGGTTAGCGTGATGTCAGCAGGTTAGCGTGATGTCAGCAGGTTAGCGTGATGTCAGCAGGTTAGAGTGATGTCAGCAGGTTAGCGTGATGTCAGCAGGTTAGCGTGATGTCAGCAGGTTAGAGTGATGTCAGCAGGTTAGCGTGATGTCAGCAGGTTAGCGTGATGTCAGCAGGTTAGCGTGATGTCAGCAGGTTAGAGTGATGTCAGCAGGTTAGCGTGATGTCAGCAGGTTAGAGTGATGTCAGCAGGTTAGCGTGATGTCAGCAGGTTTGAGTGATGTTAGCGTGATGTCAGCAGGTTAGCGTGATGTCAGCAGGTTAGAGTGATGTTAGCGTGATGTCAGCAGGTTAGCGTGATGTCAGCAGGTTAGCGTGATGTCAGCAGGTTAGCGTGATGTCAGCAGGTTAGAGTGATGTCAGCAGGTTTGAGTGATGTTAGCGTGATGTCAGCAGGTTAGCGTGATGTCAGCAGGTTAGCGTGATGTCAGCAGGTTAGCGTGATGTCAGCAGGTTAGCGTGATGTCAGCAGGTTAGCGTGATGTCAGCAGGTTAGAGTGATGTCAGCAGGTTAGCGTGATGTCAGCAGGTTAGCGTGATGTCAGCAGGTTAGCGTGATGTCAGCAGGTTAGAGTGATGTCAGCAGGTTAGCGTGATGTCAGCAGGTTAGAGTGATGTCAGCAGGTTAGCGTGATGTCAGCAGGTTTGAGTGATGTTAGCGTGATGTCAGCAGGTTAGCGTGATGTCAGCAGGTTAGAGTGATGTTAGCGTGATGTCAGCAGGTTAGCGTGATGTCAGCAGGTTAGCGTGATGTCAGCAGGTTAGCGTGATGTCAGCAGGTTAGAGTGATGTCAGCAGGTTTGAGTGATGTTAGCGTGATGTCAGCAGGTTAGCGTGATGTCAGCAGGTTAGAGTGATGTTAGCGTGATGTCAGCAGGTTTGAGTGATGTTAGCGTGATGTCAGCAGGTTAGCGTGATGTCAGCAGGTTAGAGAGATGTTAGCGTGATGTCAGCAGGTTAGCGTGATGTCAGCAGGTTAGCGTGTTGTCAGCAGGTTAGAGTGATGTCAGCAGGTTAGAGTGATGTCAGCAGGTTTGAGTGATGTTAGCGTGATGTCAGCAGGTTAGCGTGATGTTTAGTTTAGTTTAGTTTATTTATTTAGCACACAAGAAATTGTGCAAGGAGGGAACGAAGCCCAGAAGGCTTGTACAGAGTTCCACTCCACGTCCATATCATTGTTTCAAATGAAAATCAAGGGACACTTACTGCACGTCAATAGGAGAAAAGAAACCGCAAACAAAATCATATCCATCGGGCAGAAAGGTAGGATAGCACATACAAACACACAAGACAAAAACAAAACAAACAAAAATAACTGAAAATAGATACAAGGATAGTAAGATTAGTAAAAAAATAAACATAGATTTCCATCTAGCCCACCTTTCAACGGGAAAAGCACTACAATATAAAATGTGATGTCAGCAGGTTAGCGTGAGCATCCCTAACAGGAGTGTTAAACTCACACGTTTCTGTTGTCAGCAAATCCAGAGGGTCGCCGCTGAATGAAGAGAAGTGTAAGCCTCATATTGTTTATGACAACTGCAGGTGCTCCCTCCTGGCCTAGATGGGAGAGGAGACATTCACCTCATCTCTCCATAGTGTTTCAAATGAGACTGCTTTCCCAAGCTGTCACAGTAATAATGAAATAAGGCTTTCCATCCATGACTCTTCCGGTGTGCTCCTGGTCGGTTGCACCACGTCTTACTAAGTACAAACTAACCCTAGTTATAGCGTAAGTATTTACTAAATCAAGATTTAGTCACTACTAAACTTGAATGGGTTGCACCAAGCACACTAGTTATGACGTAGAGCTTAGTAACTACTAAATATTTATACATACCCCTAGGGTGGTGTAAGTTATAACTAACTCGTAGCTTACCGTCGTTACCTCAGCGGAGATAAAGTAGCCTGCCGAAGCAGGGGAAAACCAGCCTATGGAAGATAGCGATTCAGTTCCTGCATTTCTACATTTATTTTGTTTGTACAATAAAAAGACACATGAGCCGTAGTTATGACAAATTAAATTGTTTATTAATACAATGTATTAAATGTTGGCTTGTAGTTCCATGCTTATGGTAGGATCACAATCACAAAATACAACGTAAATGACGAGTGACGGCCACAACACAATATTTGAAATAACTAAGGTCTGTCTCAAGCTAGGTTAGCTGGGGTTGACAAGACGGAAGCGGTGGTATTTTCACTATATTGGGAATCTACATGGTGAAATGCATTCTTAGACATGTCTACGTTGTCATTATTACAAAGATGCCACTTGAAATGCATGAAATCTAAGTTTATTCGTGTCTTACACACACGTTCGCCTAGAATTTGACTGCCTGTAGCCCAGTCACAAATGATCCCAGCTTCAGACGAACAGGTTGGTTGTTATTGTGCTTGCTGCAGCAAGCCCACGAGATGTTATTGATCATATATATTTATTTTAATCCTGTTCTTTTACCAACTGCTAAGACAACAATATAGTAAGCTAGTTACCTTAGCTAGCTAAAGATATTGGCCCCCCAAATCATTTTACAACTTGTTTAATGCAATAACTTGCAATAACAACCAACTTGTCCGTCTGAAGCTACAATACTGGGACCATTCAATTATGTTACGATGTTTCTATGGAACTCTGCAGTGAAGGTATCTTAGCAACGTAATGTTGCTAGCGAAGTTTCCCACAGAAGTGGGGAAAAAAACGTCAGATCAGATATATAAACGGGTTATTTCGATTTTTAGTAAACAACTAGTTTGAAACTAGCTAGTAACAGCTAGAGGTTTAGTAACTACTAAATGCCTGCATTTAGTAATGACTTACGCCAAATTGGTGCAACCCAGTCCTGACTTTTATAGATAATTCCAACCACAAACATAATGACAGTAGTAGTAGTATAACATAATGTAGTAGTAGTAGTATAACATAATTCAATTCAATTCAACTTTATTCGCCATGTGCAGTGCACTAGGAACATGACTTAGTATTCTACCATGCTGAACAAGATACAGTACATACAACAGCAAGACGACAATACAACAATACTCAAGACAAAATATACAGTACCAATATGAGTGAATAAATATACTGTACAACTTAGTGCAAGAACATGTAAAGTGCAGGTGCAATGATCAGGAGTTATTGAAGAGGGCTCTGGCTTTGGGGAAGAAACTGTTCAAGCGTGATGTTTTTGTCCTGGTGGCCCTGTACCGCTGTCCAGAAGGGAGTCATTCAAACAAGCTGTGAGCTGGATGTGAGGGGTCAGCCACAAGCCTGCGTGCTCTCTTCAATGATCTGGAGCTATGGAGGTCTGTGATGGGAGGCAGGGTGGTGGTGGTGGTGGTGGTGGCTTTGACATGAATGAGAAGATATTGCCTACACTATTTGCAACTGAACATTGTAGTCTGTGTGAAGCTTGGGTTGTTTTTGATTTGATAATGCTAGAAATGTTGTCAATGCAGTCAGTGAAGCTGGACTGGGCCCCCAAATTGGATGCTTTGCACACAAATAATTTAGCAGCACAAAAAGCAACAGGAATCAAACAGGTGTCCAGGCTGCTAGGCAGTCAGTTGTTGTGTCTTTCTTCCACCGTAGCACAACAGCTGCACATAATGCAGAGAAAATACAATGAATGTCAGTATAAGCAGCCCAGTCCTGATGTGATGTTGAAAGCTGCTTATGTGAATACAAGTACAGGACAGTTAATTTAGTTTATTTTATTATATTCTTTGAGAGAATATTAATTTGGATTTACTTTTCAGTAAATTGTACTTTATTAGTAGTAGGTTGTAGCTGGTTGCAGCAGCATTGATAGACATAGTTTTTTTGAAGAAGGAAAGACCCACTGTTTGTTTAGTAAAAAAAAAAAAAAAGTGTGATCATTTTTACCCAGCTATACCGAAATCGTACCGAACCGTGACCGAATGAGTTGTGAACCGTTCCACCCCTAGTATTTAGTCTTTATGAAGCCACATGTGTATTTTGCACAGAGAGAGCCGTCTCTGGGTTCTCCATGTTCTAGCCAAGGTTGTGTGTTTCATATAGCTTACATAGAGGATTAATGATGGAGATCTTTTGTCTCTCTCTCATCCATTACACTTTTGTCTAAATTCAATCCTGTCCTATGTCAATAATTATAAGTGTTATATATCGTCAGTGAGGAGAGGGTGGGGATTCTGTTTGTAACTTTGAAACTCTCAGATTTTCACAGTGGTATAAATGTTATTTCAATTATCAATTACAAAATGCCCAAACCTGCTTTGGTGCTGCTAGTGTTAACCAAAACATTTACATGTTTGGCATTCAGCCTTTATCCAAAAGAGACATAGAACAAATGCATTTGTCTAAGTAAGTACTAATTCATGTTTTACATTTTTTTTAAATGTATTATTATTTAATTATTTCCAGTAGAGAAACTGTCCAGGGGGGGAAGAGGATGAACAAGTAAGCATTCTGCACGTGGGAGGGTAGGGCTCTGGGAATGGAACATCCATTTGACACTAGAAGAGCCGTGAGGGGTCACGGTGACCCCTGTGAGTAAAAACATTTTTATATCTTTGCACTCGATCAAATTTCAGGACCCTCCTTTCATGACTTTTCCTCGATATGTGCGTTCTACCACCCAGGATCCTTACATTTTCAAAATCACTTCAGGATAAGATAGTATAAAGCTGTTTTGCAAAAAAAAAAAAAAGGGCCCTCTAGTGATCTCTGTGTGTAAATAGCAGATTTACATTCTAAAAAGGGGGTCTATTTGACCCCCAAGGCAGCTCTTCTAGTAGGTAAAATAGGCACGGCTGTTGTAGTGTTAATGTTTTTAGTTTTTTTCCATGTGTTTTTTCCATTGACCAGGTTGTTGAGCTGATCTCCAGTGCCATCGGTGACATGGTGCAGGGCATCTACTATGAGAACCCCAACAGTCTGGAGGTAAGACAACCATGCTGCTGTCTCTGTACCTCCACCAGGGCCTGTCTCTCTGCCATGGTCAATCGTTTATTTACTTTATTTGAAGAGGTATGCATAAGGCAGATGTATTGTTTACATACTCACCTTTATTAGGTGAACACCTGTACCTTCGCATTCATGCAATTATCTAATCAGCCAATCGTGTGGCAGCAGCGCAATGTAAAACAGTCTGCAGACACGTCAGCTTCAGGTGATGTTCACATCAACCGTCAGAACGGGGTGAACATGTGATCTCAGTGATGCTGACCATGGCATGATGATGGTGCCAGATGGGCTGGTTTAAAACTGCTGATCTCCTGGGATGTTCACACACAAGTCTCTAGAGCAGTGGTTCTCAACCCTCTCCTCGGGGACCACCAGCCATTCCACATATTTGAGCTGTTCCACCACCAGCACACCTGATTCAACTAATCAAGTACACATCATAATTGCTTTGCACTGTACTTGTACTCATAATGTACTCATGTACTCATAATGGTACAATAAAGAAACAACCACTCTGTTGTGGTGAGCAGAAAAGCATCTCAGAAGGCACAGTGCATCAAACCTTCAGGTGGAGGGCTACAACAGAACCTTGAGGGGGAGGGGCTACAACAGAACCTTGAGGTGGCTGGGCTACAACAGAACCTTGAGGGGGAGGGGCTACAACAGAACCTTGAGGGGGAGGGGCTACAACAGAACCTTGAGGGGGAGGGGCTACAACAGAACCTGGAGGGGGAGGGGCTACAACAGAACCTGGAGGGGGAGGGGCTACAACAGAACCTTGAGGTGGCTGGGCTACAACAGAACCTGGAGGGGGAGGGGCTACAACAGAACCTTGAGGGGGAGGGGCTACAACAGAACCTTGAGGGGGAGGAGGGGCTACAACAGAACCTTGAGGGGGAGGAGCTACAACAGAACCTTGAGGTGGAGGGGCTACAACAGAACCTTGAGGTGGCTGGGCTACAACAGAACCTTGAGGGGGAGGGGCTACAACAGAACCTTGAGGGGGAGGGGCTACAACAGAACCTGGAGGGGGAGGGGCTACAACAGAACCTTGAGGGGGAGGGGCTACAACAGAACCTTGAGGGGGAGGGCTACAACAGAACCTGGAGGGGGAGGAGCTACAACAGAACCTTGAGGGGGAGGGGCTACAACAGAACCTTGAGGGGGAGGGGCTACAACAGAACCTTGAGGGGGAGGGGCTACAACAGAACCTGGAGGGGGAGGAGCTACAACAGAACCTTGAGGTGGCTGGGCTACAACAGAACCTGGAGGGGGGAGGGGCTTCAACAGAACCTTGAGGGGGAGGGGCTACAACAGAACCTTGAGGTGGCTGGGCTACAACAGAACCTTGAGGGGGAGGGGCTACAACAGAACCTTGAGGGGGAGGGGCTACAACAGAACCTGGAGGGGGAGGGGCTACAACAGAACCTTGAGGGGGAGGGGCTACAACAGAACCTTGAGGGGGAGGGCTACAACAGAACCTGGAGGGGGAGGAGCTACAACAGAACCTTGAGGGGGAGGGGCTACAACAGAACCTTGAGGGGGAGGGGCTACAACAGAACCTTGAGGGGGAGGGGCTACAACAGAACCTGGAGGGGGAGGGGCTACAACAGAACCTTGAGGGGGAGGAGCTACAACAGAACCTTGAGGGGGAGGGGCTACAACAGAACCTTGAGGGGGAGGGGCTACAACAGAACCTTGAGGGGGAGGGGCTACAACAGAACCTTGAGGTGGAGGGGCTACAACAGAACCTTGAGGGGGAGGGGCTACAACAGAACCTTGAGGGGGAGGGGCTACAACAGCACCTTGAGGGGGAGGAGCTACAACAGAACCTGGAGGGGGAGGAGCTACAACAGAACCTTGAGGGGGAGGGGCTACAACAGAACCTTGAGGTGGAGGAGCTACAACAGAACCTTGAGGGGGAGGGGCTACAACAGCACCTTGAGGGGGAGGGGCTACAACAGCACCTTGAGGGGGAGGGGCTACAACAGAACCTTGAGGGGGAGGGGCTACAACAGAACCTTGAGGGGGAGGGGCTACAACAGAACCTGGAGGGGGAGGGGCTACAACAGAACCTTGAGGGGGAGGGGCTACAACAGAACCTTGAGGTGGAGGGGCTACAACAGAACCTGGAGGGGGAGGGGCTACAACAGAACCTGGAGGGGGAGGGGCTACAACAGAACCTTGAGGGGGAGGGGCTACAACAGAACCTTGAGGGGGAGGGGCTACAACAGAACCTTGAGGTGGCTGGGCTACAACAGAACCTTGAGGTGGCTGGGCTACAACAGCACCTTGAGGGGGAGGAGCTACAACAGAACCTTGAGGGGGAGGGGCTACAACAGAACCTTGAGGGGGAGGGGCTACAACAGAACCTTGAGGTGGCTGGGCTACAACAGCACCTTGAGGGGGAGGGGCTACAACAGCACCTTGAGGGGGAGGGGCTACAACAGAACCTTGAGGTGGAGGGCTACAACAGAACCTTGAGGTGGAGGGGCTACAACAGAACCTGGAGGGGGAGGGGCTACAACAGAACCTTGAGGGGGAGGGGCTACAACAGAACCTTGAGGGGGAGGAGCTACAACAGAACCTTGAGGGGGAGGGGCTACAACAGAACCTTGAGGGGGAGGGGCTACAACAGAACCTTGAGGTGGAGGGGCTACAACAGCACCTTGAGGTGGCTGGGCTACAACAGAACCTTGAGGGGGAGGAGCTACAACAGAACCTGGAGGGGGGAGGAGCTACAACAGAACCTGGAGGGGGGAGGAGCTACAACAGAACCTGGAGGGGGAGGAGCTACAACAGAACCTGGAGGGGGAGGAGCTACAACAGAACCTGGAGGGGGAGGGGCTACAACAGAACCTTGAGGGGGAGGGGCTACAACAGAACCTGGAGGGGGAGGGGCTACAACAGAACCTTGAGGGGGAGGGGCTACAACAGAACCTGGAGGGGGAGGGGCTACAACAGAACCTTGAGGGGGAGGAGCTACAACAGAACCTTGAGGGGGAGGGGCTACAACAGAACCTTGAGGGGGAGGGGCTACAACAGAACCTGGAGGGGGGAGGAGCTACAACAGAACCTGGAGGGGGAGGAGCTACAACAGAACCTGGAGGGGGAGGAGCTACAACAGAACCTGGAGGGGGAGGGCTACAACAGAACCTGGAGGGGGAGGGGCTACAACAGAACCTGGAGGGGGAGGGGCTACAACAGAACCTTGAGGGGGAGGGGCTACAACAGAACCTGGAGGGGGAGGGGCTACAACAGAACCTGGAGGTGGCTGGGCTACAACAGAACCTTGAGGGGGAGGGGCTACAACAGAACCTTGAGGGGGAGGGGCTACAACAGAACCTGGAGGGGGAGGGGCTACAACAGAACCTGGAGGGGGGAGGGGCTACAACAGAACCTTGAGGGGGAGGGGCTACAACAGAACCTTGAGGGGGAGGGGCTACAACAGAACCTTGAGGGGGAGGGGCTACAACAGAACCTGGAGGGGGAGGGGCTACAACAGAACCTTGAGGTGGAGGGGCTACAACAGCACCTTGAGGGGGAGGGGCTACAACAGAACCTGGAGGGGGAGGGGCTACAACAGAACCTTGAGGGGGAGGGGCTACAACAGAACCTTGAGGGGGAGGGGCTACAACAGAACCTTGAGGGGGAGGGGCTACAACAGAACCTGGAGGGGGAGGGGCTACAACAGCCGAAGGCCACGTCAGGTTCCACTTCTGTCAGCCAATCAGGGTTCGGGTTAACAGCACACAGAACAGGATGACTAGACACTGAGCTGCAATGGGATGGAATTGATAGTTGAAGTATGAAGAAATATCTGTCTAAATTGTAAATTGTAAATATGTTCTGTCTTGTCTTGTGGTTATGTGTGTTTCATGTCCATCTAATAGTCATGTAAAATGTGTGTATGTTCTTTGACACTGCTTTTTGAGCTGTACCGAAAACAAATTCCACCGACCTAGGTCGTGTGGTCATTAAACCATTAAACTATTCATTCATTCATTCATTCATTCATATGATGAATGTAACAGACAAAACACACTTGTTCTAAATAGCTGAAGATGAATATTATTAAAACAATGTTATTGACTTGTGCAGGGCCACTCCTTCACATTAGTGTTGTCTTGTGTTGGAGGATATTTATGAAGAAAACGTACAATGTGTTACAAGTTTCAACATGACATAATAAACGGTTTTAATCACCACTTCATGTTCATCAAGTAAAAGTTGATTTGCTTAATTATTAAACTGCTCTTTAAGGAGAAAAGTCTCACCGATGACATCACCATGACCTCGTGGGAGGAGCAGACATTCCTGTCCCATGGTGCATTGCTGGCAAAGAGCTGTCAGGCCGCGATGGAGCTCGCCAAACATGACAAGGATGCCCAAGGACTCGCCTACAAATACGGCAAACACCTATCACTAGGCCACAAGGTATGTTCAACACACACCTGTCACTAGGCCACAAGGTACGTTCAACACACACCTATCACTAGGCCACAAGGTACGTTCAACACACACCTATCACTAGGCCACAAGGTATGTTCAACACACACCTATCACTAGGCCACAAGGTACGTTCAACACACACCTATCACTAGGCCACAAGGTACGTTCAACACACACCTATCACTAGACCACAAGGTACGTTCAACACACACCTATCACTAGACCACAAGGTATGTTCAACAAATGCAACAAGATGGAAAGATTGCTTTGAAACGTCAGGAAGTGTAGTTTTGCTTTAAGCTCCCTTTGAATGCAAATTCACTTCTGGTGACTTTTTTTGTTTGATGCGTGCACTTTCTTTTATGGCAGACATTCTTGTATTTTTGTTGAATTCTATCAACAATTCTATCTTCTATTAAAGAAAACATTGGATGTGTATGGCTGTTCATGAGTTATTTTTGAAATATCAACAGTAGTCCACCACAAGGTTATTCTGGCTCTGCCATGTGGTAATGTGTCAATCAGGGGTCGTATGAACTTTAAAAAGTCAGCATTTCAAAATACAGACCCCTTAAAAACATGGTTCTGATAGAGTTCACCTGCTGTACATTTGAGAGGCAGTTCTTCCCCTGTGTTTTGCGGAAATTCACACATGCCTATTTTTTTTCTTCTCACGCCTCACACAATGTTGGGTGTTGGAACATAATATTGGTACTGTTAAAAACACTAGTCTGTCCCCTCTTCAACAGTGCGTGACGTTAGAATTATAAGGTTTGTCAAAAAATGTTTTACATAATCTGATCCATTAGGTGTTTATTAATGCCTGTGTGGTGTTTTAAAATGTTGACTTTTTTTGTTAGTAATTAATAAAATACAAAGGTTCCATCTCACAAAACGTAATGGAATGTAAAAACTTTGACGCTCAATATCTCTGAACTACCCTAAACGGAGATAGAACCTTATCATTCTAAACGGAGATAGAACCTTATCATTCTAAACGGAGATAGAACCTTATCATTCTAAGCTCACGAGTGGCCTTTTAAAGTGTGTTTGGGAGACACCAACAGAGGGGTGGGTCGGCCTCAGACAGGCCTGTTTATATATGAAAGGTTGCAACTGAACGCTTTTAACGATTGTTTGCATAAAGATCGACCGCTACCCAAAATCCCATGACCCTTCCAGAGTTATTTTATTATGAAGTGTCACATAATGTCTGTGCGTCCCCGTGGAGGGTCTGGTGTTAACACACATTCACAATGCTTTGGTATTGGAGTGGAATTCAATGTCAACATAGCCACCTCTTCCCACCCTCGAAGTCGCTCCCGGAGCAAACAACCGACGGATGCTCTGCTTGAAAAGGGTAGTTTCGCTCCGGTTAGAAACGACGCATCGAGGCTGTCCATAGGAAAACAACAGCGCATGCGTGTTGATCTGGATAAGAGCGGGCAATTTTCCATTTTTCTGACCAATCAACGTCACGTCTGTTGCTTCGATAGCGTATGTGACTTTGTTTACATAAAGGGCTGTGAGAACGCAAATCAGAGAAATAATTTATGCAACAATGTTGCAATCTCATCCACTTGCTCATCCAGTCATGATTCAGACTTTCATGTGAGAACACACCCTTAGTTAGCACATTGTTAGTCGTCTGACAGAATAAAAACATCTGTGTTTGATTCTGAAAGATCCAAATGCTAATTAAGTCAAGTTTAGAAACCAGGCGCCCTACATTCAAGTGGATCATTCTGAACCCATGCCTTGATTTGAGACCAAAGGGTGTCTCTGAAGTCGCTAACTCCCCATTAGCATTTGACTCTATCCAGTCTCAAATGAAGCCCAAGACAAGGTTGTTTAATGACGCACCACTTGGTCTGTCTCGAACGAGGAATCAGATGATGGTGAGAGAGAAACCTGTTTAGGGCCAGTGTCCTTAACCCATCACTTGCTTGATTGGTTAAAATAATAATTAATAATAAAACAATTATTCTCTTTGCAAAGCTTGTGCTACACTGGTCATGTGGGGTTGGTGTCATCTTATTCTGAGACGGGTCAGATGTTGTGAATAGACAACCTTATAATTGTGTGTGATGTGGTGGTTATTTGCTGTTTGTTTAAAAACGAGGTAAGTTGGTATTTGCAGTTTACTGACAATCTATCAAGGTGTTAAATCAGTGATGGGCCGTCATTTTATTTCAAAGTAATATGTTACTTTAACTATGTGCTTCATGTAGTAATATGTTACTTTAACTATGTGCTTCATGTAGTAATATGTTACTTTAACTATGTGTTTCTGTAGTAATATGTTACTTTAACTATGTGCTTCATGTAGTAATATGTTACTTTAACTATGTGTTCCTGTAGTAATATGTTACTTAAAGTATGTGTTTCTGTAGTAATGTTACTTAAAGTATGTGCTTCCTGTAGTAATATGTTACTTAAAGTATGTTCTCCTGTAGTAATATGTTACTTAAACTATGTGTTTCTGTAGTAATATGTTACTTTAACTATGTGCTTCCTGTGTTTCCCCTCAGCTGAACTCTGACCTGCAGCCTTTCGTGAAGAGCGGAGCGTCTGACCCGGGGGCCTTCAGTCTGAACTCCTGTCCTGTGGTCTTCCACCGGCAGATCGTCGGGCAGGAGAGATGGCATCACCAGCTGCAGCAGGTACTGAACCACCTGATCATTTCATTTGATCGTCATATAATAATATAGGCCATTTAGCTGACGCTTTAGGCGACTTACATTACAGTGAGTGCGTACATTTGTCAGTATATGACATTAACTTTTCACCTCTTGTTCGACAGATTTTCATTCAAAGTACAGAATGTCGTAGACTTTATTGATAGGAGAAACCACACATAGGGCTTTCACACCGGCGTTCGGAAACCTCTGAACCTTGGTGCTGTCTGGCGAACGAGCCCGCGTTCATACCAGTGTAACCTGAACCATCCGCGTCATCAACGCTGGGTGATGAAGGGGCGGGATAAACAAAACAATTCACAACTAGATGGCAGCTACTTCACTGGAAAAGAGGATAATATCTTCCACTACTACAGTATCTGAAATAAACACAATTTTCTGTGAAACAAAACAAAAGACACTTTCTATATGCGTTCTTTTACTAATCCGCTGCTCCATTACTGGAATAGAAACGGTTTACGAAATTCGCGTTCGCGCGTGTGCGTGTGTGTGTTTGCTGAGCATGTGAGGAAGATAGAGAGAATAATGACACTTTTGATATTGTTTTTGATCACTAATGATTAGATTTAGATTAGATTACATTTTGTCTACTTCCTCCTTGCTGGTCTCTGCAGCCTAGAATAGGACACACTCACTGACGACGTGACTGTTCTACGTTTTGGTTCGCGCTTGAGAACCACTATTTTTTGGTGCCCGCTGCGAACCAACTTTTCAGGTTCCGAACCAATTGAGCTTCGGTCTGAACGCGCCGGCCGGTTCCAGACTTGGTTCGCGAACGCGAACCGGCACGGTTCTTTGCCGGTGTGAAAGCCCTAACAGTAGTAGATAGTAGAAACCACACACGGTCAATATTCAAGTGGCCACCTTCGCAGGCGAGGTCTGACTCATCCTAGTGATATTGTATTGTTTGTATCACTCTTTTTTTAGCTTTAGAAAAAAAGCTACGCTCTCGGTCTTGGTTTGTCAACTGCCAGGAGTGATCATTCATTAATGTATTATATTAATGTTAATGTCATTAACTCAGTTAATAATCTAGCATTGCGAAATGATAGAGGGAAACATTTAAGTGAACTGATTGCACTTCTGGTTAAAGTAGTTTTTTTACCTGCTGTTTCTCTCTCTTCCGTGCATTTACTGACACATTCTGTGTTCATTTTGGATTGGTGTGGATCTTCACTGTGACCAATGTAATAGACTTGTGTGTTGTGTCAATATGGAGTTAGAAATAGAAGGCTGCCTACTAAATGTTTGGTCTTTCTGCCATGTATCTGTCTTTCTGTCAACAGGCCACAACTATAGGAAGACAAATGGACTATCCAAAGGTGAGCAGAGGGGGATGTCCATTATTGTACTGTTAGAACGTCAGTTCACCTGGTCCAGAAATTCTCCTGACCCTAGCTATGAGACAGGTAAGGTTTGGATGTTGTGAAGCCGTCATATCCATATTCATATCCATATTCATATCCAGTCATATCCAGTCATATCCACATCTCTAGGCGGAGGCTCTTATTCTGCTCATCTAGCAGCAGTAGACATTTTACCAGAAGGCAGCTATTAGAAATCAAACCATAGATGTTCTATACTATCCGTAGTCGTAGTGGGCATAATCAGACAGGCCAGTTTGTTTACACCAGGACAACAGAACCACCAGTATCCCATTTGCATTTGTTCCGTCATTTCAATACGTATAGGCTTATTGCACACATGATACTGCGTGACGTTAGAATTATAAGGTTCTATCTCCATTTTTGGTCAAAATTGAGTTTTTTACATAATCTGATCCATTAGGTGTTTATTAATGCCTGTGTGGTGTTATTTTTAAAATGTTGACATTTTTTAGTTAGTAATTAATAAAATACAAAGGTTCCATCTCACAAAACATAATGGAATGTAAAAACTTTGACGCTCAATATCTCTGAACTGCCCTAAACGGAGATAGAACCTTATAATTCTAAACGGAGATAGAACCTTATAATTCTAAACGGAGATAGAACCTTATAATTCTAAACGGAGATAGAACCTTATCATTCTAAACAGAGATAGAACCTTATCATTCTAAACGGAGATAGAACCGTATCATTCTAAACGGAGATAGAACCGTATCATTCTAAACTGAGATAGAACCGTATCATTCTAAACGGAGATAGAACCTTAGCATTCTAAACGGAGATAGAACCTTATCATTCTAAACTGAGATAGAACCTTATCATTCTAAACGGAGATAGAACCTTATCATTCTAAACAGAGATAGAACCTTATCATTCTAAACGGAGATAGAACCTTATCATTCTAAACGGAGATAGAACCTTATCATTCTAAGCTCACGACTGGCATCCATGTGCCTGGTGTCGTGGCTTCTTTAGAGAAGACGTTAAACTGTTGCTTGCGACACCTTTACTTGTAATTGATTAAATCTACGGCTCACTTCTACAGTTGGTTGACTGTATTCAGGTCAAAGGTCAAAGTGGCCAAATATGCACGAAGCTTATAGTCTAGCAGCAAGTCCTCAAAAAAGGCTTTAGTTTTCGAGATACCCCTACCCGAGGTAGAGCAAATGACAACAATGATTTTTCTTATCTTTAGGGTCTCCCATTAATGAAATTGATTGTTGTCAAATTTTATTTTTGGGGAAAAGATGTTTTTTGGGTTGTTCTTTAGAGCTACCCCAATCCCTGAAAAAGAGCCAAATTAGACCAGGCCGAATATGGGGAAGGTGACAAAAAAGCCCATAACTTGAGAATGATCACTCCTTTCCTCTTCAGATTTGCTGAGGTATGAACCAGGTGGTTGTCCTACATCACCAAATAGTCAGACAACTATTTACCTAAATAAATACTGAATTATAGTCCTGTAAACTTAGCTTTAGTTTAGACGGAAATTGTACTTTTTGGTGACAGGAACATAGGACTCCATCACTTTTCTCTCATTTATCAGAAAAACAGAAATCCCTGAAAAATATATCATTACTGAATTGTCTAGGGTGCTATTGAACAATAACCAGTAGTTGTATGGAAATATCTCATACAGTTCTATTGCAAATTAGATTTCTTTAGACATAGGCCTACCTCTTCTCTGATACAGTCAAATTCCGAATGGGGGATAAGTGGCATAATAGCCTATAAGTTAAGAATGCTCACTCTGATGGTCATCATATTTGGAGAGGGAAATACCAGGTGGCTGAACTACATCACCAAATAGTCAGAATAAGAGTAACCCAATAAAATAAAGTTTATTAGTTCTAAATTGCAAGCCTCTAAAACATAGGTATAAATAGTACAGGTTTTATTAAAACTGGAACCTTACGGTAATTCAAAGTACAGTATAGAAATAATTTTGAAGCTTGACAGTGGAACACTCTCTGCCACTCTGGTTTGAGTGACAGCTGCATGTTTCAAAACTGTGTAGCCAACTGGGCAGCAGCAGCCATAACAATCTCCATCTCAGAGGGAGAGGGGCTGTGGATTGACAGTTCTGTTCAGATTATCACCAATCTAATGACAGATAACAGGTAACATATATGTCCAACTATGATATTAATATGTTGTTGAATATGTTGTTAGATTTGTGAGCATTTAAACCATAGTGCAGGCATTCTGATCTAGGCAGAGGCTAGCAGAGCCCAGCTTACAAGGACTCAGAACCATACTGAACGTTGCTCAAGGACAAGATGATGAAGTTCATAAGAGACTATCGCCCCACTCAGATGACATACTGTCCTTCAAGGTCAAGGTTTCATATCACAGGTCATGTCGGGCCAGTTATTCAAGCACACATAACTATACGCCTACAACCAGTGATCAAGAACCACCCCAGGATCAGTAAAAGACTGTCCAGAGACACTAGATTTGACATCCGTAGCCAGTGTTTCATTTGCAGCCAATGTTTCAATTGCAGCCAGAAAGTCACAAAGAGAGAAGGCCTGACCCCTATTTGTACCGGTACAGGTGAAAGTACAAGGTCAAAGGTCCTCAACGCAGCCTCAGAGAGGTTTGATGAAATAATACATCACCGTATACTGACCTATGAAGATCTTTTTGCCTATTGCAAAGTATCACAGAAGTTGCCAACATTCTAGCAGCTAGAAACAAACATTTAACAGAAAAGAAGTTAAATGAACATGAAAGAGCTTTCATTGAGCTAACTGAAGAATTAACTAAGACAGTTTTTTCAAAGCATATGACTGTCACAACACTGAGTGCTGTAACTGAGAGCTATAAAGGAAAACTGAGTACAGCTACAGAACCAACAATGTATAAATCCTGGAAACTCAAAGAAAAGATGAACCAGCATTATGGGGATAAACTCATCTTCATTGAACGTCCTGGAAAATCTGATCTGATCTGTTCTGGTGCCATGACTGTTGGCCATGCAATGAGAGAAGCTTCTCTCCTCAGAGAAAACATAACAGAAGACAGGGAGACAATGCCTCCACAGAGAACAGAGACCCTCACTGACACTCAAATCCTCCACCAGGCTGCAGGTATATTGAGGAAAACTATGGAAAAGGTTGAGCATGAGCCTCAATTCTACATAAGCAGTGACAAGCTTTCCCTTCTCCAGTGCAGTGAATATGTGCCAAACACTCTGTATGATTTTGTGAACTGGTGTGTCAATGCAGGTGCATTTAAAAATGTGCAGACCTGTGATGAGGACCCAGCTCTGAAGAATAACACAAGTGTTATAACCTTTTGCCATGATCTAATTGCGCAGTGCTGCAGCAGGCGTACACCTATCACACTAGGACTTGGGATTATGATCCATCATGAGTTTGGCAGCAAGGCCCTTATCAACAAGCTACACATGATGGGTCATTGTGTGTCGTATGATGAAGTGCGTCAATTTCTCACATCAGTAGCAGCAGATCAATTACAGAGAAGCAAAGGTGTTTACATTCCAAATGGACTGACAAGAACCACAGAACATGGGATAATTGATGCAGCCATTGACAACTTTGACCAGAATGAAGAGACGCTGGATGGCAAAAATACAACAGATTCCATGGCAATTGTTGTATACAGAAGAGGTGATGTTGCCACAGCACACAACCCCATCCTGAGAATCCCAGAGAGATCTCTCCATGCCCTGGACAGCTGTGATTTGGATAATGAAGAGGTTCAGAGGTAAATATTATAGACCAACTATCTGCCAGACACATGCAATACTTGATTGAAATGGCTCTGATATACTGTATGTTAATGCAATATAATCCAATATTAAAATGTAAAATGTGTAATGTGCACTGGAGGCTTCAAGTTTCACATTACACTTGTGTAAGTCAGACTAGCATTTGTCCAATATTCAAGTTACACATTATTTGTGAGGTCACACATCATAATCTAAGGAATCTGGAGTGTTGTTGTTTGTAAGGGCATTTTTGTTAAAGATTGAATTATATGACAAAAGATGCCTAATGACTTGTTCTTGAATTTCAGATACATCAAGCCAGGTAGGCGATCTGAACCACCAGCAGTTCTACCACAGGTCCTCAAATCAGACAGCACAAAAGCTCAGGCAGCAGAAGGCCAAGACTTACTTTGGAAGGTGAGCCGTATCATGAAAGAAGAAGACCAGAGAATCCCAGGATGGTCTGCATTCAATGCCTATGTATCCACGTCAGACATCCCATTAACAACAGTACAATATATGCCCTTCATAAGAGCTTCACCATCAGACCTATCTACAATCTATACAGCTCTTTTGCAGCTCACACAGCTTGCTCAAGAACTGGGACAGAGGCATATACTTGTAACTGCTGACCTTGCCATCTACAGCAAAGCACAGCAAATTCTGTGGAGCAAACCTGAATCTTTGGATGGCAAGATCACCATGAGAATTGGAGGAATGCACGTCACCATGGCCTTTCTGGCAAGCATTGGGAAGGTGTATGCAGACGGGGGCCTCTTTGACATGATAACCAAGTCTGGAGTCTATGCTGACGCAACAGCTCGGCAGATGCTTCAGGGGAAACAACTGACAAGAGGTGTGAGGAGCATCAAGGTTGTTTCAGAGGCTCTGTTCAGGCTCTTCTGGATGGCACTGGTCTCCTGGCTGAACAAAAAAGGCCAAAGTCCATTGTCTGCTGAACAAGAACACCTCCTGCGAGATGTGCAGCATGCCTTTCATGGCGACGACCAGGTCTCTGCCAGACAGTTCTTAAGTGAAGTGGAGACAGACCTTCCTGAACTGAGGAGAAGAATACAACAGTTTTCAGAGAGGGGAGTTCAACAATCAGCAACTTTTAAGTACTGGCTGAATTTCCTCAAAGGGGCTGATCTCTTACTCAGAATGCTAGGATCAGAGCGTGAAGCTAACTTTGACCTTCATCTCAACTGCATGTCTGAAGCAATACCATGGTTCCGGGCTGCTGGCAGGATGAAATGCAATGTGTGGTCATGGTATTTGACAGGTATGACGGCCCACAGTCAATCAAAGACCTGGAGAGGCAAAGGAGAGGTGCAAGTGATGGAAGGCCTACACATGTTATCACTGGCAACACAAATGTCCCAAACTACAGGAAGTACTTGAGGAGTAGTGGAAACAAGACTGCACTGTGCATGTTTGTGAGCAACTACATTGTCACTGCAGCCCCATAGAGACTACACTCAGATGACTCCATCATCTTGGCAGGTGGATTTGACAAAGGGGAGGAGGTGAAGAGCATCTGCACAGCAGGAGTCAGCAGTTTGACATCACTGTACAGTGATCAGGAGGAGGCAGACACAAGGATGGTGCTCCATGCCATACATCTTGCAGAGTCATATTCCCGCATCATTGTGAGGTCTGATGACACAGATGTGGAAGTACTGCTCATATACTATGCAAGCAAAGAAATGTTTGGTTCATCTCTGGTGTACATGCATACAGGCCATGGAATGAGAGAGAGCCCCCATCAACACCATATCTGAGAAGATTGGAAAAGACATGTCTAACTGTCTACCAGCATGTCATGCACTCACTGGCTGTGACACAACAAGTAGTTTGTACAGAATAGGAAAGACAACAGCATTCAACAAACTCAAGACACATCTCAGCGAGCTCAAAGATCTGGCCCATTTTGGACTCTCTGCCAGCTTGGAAGAGTCTTTGCCAGTCGCAAGAGAATTTGCGCTACTCCTATATGGAAAAAAGAAAATGGAAAATGGATTGATTGGGTTACTCTTATTCTGACTATTTGGTGTCAGAGTTAATATCATAGTTGGACATATGTGTTACCTGTTATCTGTCATTATTAGATTGGTGATAATCTGAACAGAACTGTCAATCCACAGCCCCTCTCCCTCTGAGATGGAGATTGTTATGGCTGCTGCTGCCCAGTTGGCTACACAGTTTTGAAACATGCAGCTGTCACTCAAACCAGAGTGGCAGAGAGTGTTCCACTGTCAAGCTTAAAAAAAAAATCTATACTGTACTTTGAATTAAGGTTCCAGTTTTAATAAAACCTGTACTATTTACACCTATGTTTTAGAGGCTTGCAATTTAGAACTAATAAACTTTATTTTATTGGGTTACTCTTATTCTGACTATTTGGTGATGTAGTTCAGCCACCTGGTATTTCCCTCTCCAAATATGATGACCATCAGAGTGAGCATTCTTAACTTATAGGCTATTATGCCACTTATCCCCCATTTGACTGTATCAGAGAAGAGGTAGGCCTATGTCTAAAGAAATCTCATTTGCAATAGAACTGTATGAGATATTTCCATACAACTACTGGTTATTGTTCAATAGCACCCTAGACAATTCAGTAATGATATATTTTTCAGGGATTTCAGTTTTTCTGATAAATGAGAGAAAAGTGATAGAGTCCTATGTTCCTGTCACCAAAAAGTACAATTTCCGTCTAAACTAAAGCTACGTTTACAGGACTATAATTCAGTATTTATTTAGGTAAATAGTTGTCTGACTATTTGGTGATGTAGGACAACCACCTGGTTCATACCTCAGCAAATCTGAAGAGGGAAGGAGTGATCATTCTCAAGTTATGGGCTTTTTTGTCACCTTCCCCATATTCGGCCTGGTCTAATTTGGCTCTTTTTCAGGGATTGGGGTAGCTCTAAAGAACAACCAAAAAAACATCTTTTCCCCAAAAATAAAATTTGACAACAATCAATTTCATTAATGGGAGACCCTAAAGATAAGAAAAATCATTGTTGTCATTTGCTCTACCTCGGGTAGGGGTATCTCAAAATCTGAGGGCCCTTCCTGCTAGACTATTAGTTTAGTTTAGTTTATTAGTTTATTACATCGAGGACAATCCAAATACATGAACCATATAAAATACAGTAAAAAAGGCAGCATTAACCTAGTCGGCTAATTTTCAGCTGAAGTCCCCGGCCAGTTGCAACATGGCATCCTGAAAAGTAACGTCATTAGTTAAAATAAAACATTTAAATATTCTAAGAACACGTGGCTGAGACAAGGTACCTCAACATCACACTTGACAAAAAACACAAGTAAGCAAGCTGAGGTGATTACAAGCGGCTGCAACAAACACTAACAGCGCATAGGGGACAGGGACACAGGAAGTCTTAGCAAACACGTAGAAGCACACACAAGCCAGAGCATGTTTACAAACCACACCACATACACACTTATGGGAGCAGCGACATTTCAAGCACATCGAAGCCACAGGAGAATTACAGGCCACACTTAATTAAGCACTTACAAACAGCAATACATTAAACAAACCAAAACATACAAAAAAGGCGTTATGGAGAGGCAACACAGAGAGGGATTAATGAGGACAAGTATAGTTCTGTGTCAGCCAGGCTTTCATGTGTGTTGTGAAGGTGGAGTAAGTATGTATGTCTTTGAGTTGGTTGGGTAGTGAGTTCCAAGCTGGAGTAATCATTGATCCAGACCTTTTGCACTCAATACAATCAATGAGAGTCGGTCATCATGTCAGGCTGCTCAGTTGAGAGTTGTGACCCTTGATGTCTGTCGGAGCAATTAATCAACATATCAAAACATAGCGTTGACATTTGTGACAGCTGCTAGTGAAAAGAGCAACCAGTAGACAAAGTCATTTTTCTGTTTTTTACATCTGCTTAAACTACAGGTTGTAAGCTTTCAAATGATGCGTCATACATTGAAATCGGAAACAAATTGAAGACGACATGAGTATTTGAAAGTTGCGAACCCTGAAATCACAATCCTGAGAAAAAGCTCTTCAAAGATTTCGTTCTTTTTCACACCTTCACACAGCCAGGTAATGGTCGTAAAACAAAATGTTTCCCCGCCATTCACGCTTCCCCCGACCCGAGCAGTGAAAGAACCTGAAACTAGTGAGAAACATCCTAACTGGATTAAACAGCCTGACCCTGCCTCAGGAGCATAGGAGACAAGCAGGTGTGCTAGAGCATTGTTACATTAGCTGATCTTCACTCATTTGTAAAATAATATTTAAATCGTAGTTAACATTTTGGATTTTGGACCAGTTATATCACATGAAATGGAACCACCTTCTAATGTTCCATGACAAGCGTATTTGTTAAAGAAACATGACCTATACAAAAATACATAAGCTTCTGAAATGTGAATTTATTAAGTAGACTTTTATATTAGATTAGATTCATTGCAGTACCAGTAGTGTGGTACAGCAGACAGAGTAGTAATCACCCATTCTTCTTGGTGATTGGCCAAGCTCCATCAAGTCGGTAATCCTCAAGTGCGTTCTTCCTGTGTTAAAATGGTAAATGGTAAATGGACCCAAAGCTGCTCCAAAGCGCTTTACAACGGCCTCTCATTCACCCATTCACACACACATTCACACACCAATGGCGGCAAGCTGCCATGCAAGGCGCTGGCCCGCTCACTGGGAGCAATTTTGGGGTCTGGCAATCGTCTTAATGAATAAATGAAACAATGTAGGTTATTTTTATCATCTTGGGGTATGGGCATACAATCGTTAGGTTTTTCAGTCACGTATTCACACACCCTCCTGTCAATCACCTGGAAGAGGCCGCTTTGCGGGCGGCGATACGCTTTTCTCTGACTGTTACCATTCTTAAGCCGATCTTTTTGGGCTCGTCAACTTCTAACATTACACTCTGTAATATCATATTTCTTGGCTCCTCGACAGTTGTTTGATGCCTCTGCTTCATTGACCACCATGGTCTTAAAATTGGCATCGTAACTCCTCCTCTGTTGTTTGTTAACTTGACCAACCACTTGAGCCACTTTTTTCGAGCTGGTCCGAGTGTGTCTCTGCGGTGTCTCTCCGCGGGTGTGTGTGTGAGTGTGTCTCCATCTCTCCAGGCACCGTCACTGGGGTGTGTGTGAGAGGGAGAAACACGGTGGCTCGCGTGGGGAACAGTCTTTTGGCGCCATACGTTGTGAATTAATATTGACGTGTAAAAGTCTAGGGCGCGAATATAAGACGATGCAACTTTTTCAGACTTTTTTCCGGGGAAAAAACCCCGTCTTATATTCAGGTCAATACAATAAGTGGAATTTGATAATTTCCCACGGCACATCTGATGATCTCTTGAAAAACACTGGCCTAGAGGTTAGAGAGGTAGCCTAGAGGTTAGAGAGGCAGGTAGCCTAGAGGTTAGAGAGGCAGGTAGCCTAGAGGTTAGAGAGGTAGCCTAGAGGTTAGAGAGGCAGGTAGTCTAGAGGTTAGAGAGGCAGGTAGTCTAGAGGTTAGAGAGGTAGCCTAGAGGTTAGAGAGGCAGGTAGCCTAGAGGTTAGAGAGGTAGCCTAGAGGTTAGAGAGGTAGCCTAGAGGTTAGAGAGGCAGGTAGTCTAGAGGTTAGAGAGGCAGGTAGTCTAGAGGTTAGAGAGGCAGGTAGTCTAGAGGTTAGAGAGGCAGGTAGTCTAGAGGTTAGAGAGGCAGGTAGTCTAGAGCAGTGTTTCTCAACCCTCTCCTCGGGGCGCCCCAGCCGCACCACATATTTGATCTGTTCCACCACCAGCTCACCTGATTCCACTAATCAAGTACAAAGCAATTATGGTTTGTACTTGATTAGTTGAATCAGGTGTGCTGGTGGTGGATCAGATCAAATATGTGGAGCGGCTGGGGCGCCCCGAGGAGAGGGTTGAGAAACACTGGTCTAGAGGTTAGAGAGGTAGCCTAGAGGTTAGAGAGGCAGGTAGCCTAGAGGTTAGAGAGGTAGCCTAGAGGTTAGAGAGGCAGGTAGTCTAGAGGTTAGAGAGGCAGGTAGCCTAGAGGTTAGAGAGGCAGGTAGTCTAGAGGTTAGAGAGGCAGGTAGCCTAGAGGTTAGAGAGGCAGGTAGCCTAGAGGTTAGAGAGGCAGGTAGTCGAGAGGTTAGAGAGGTAGCCTAGAGGTTAGAGAGGCAGGTAGTCTAGAGGTTAGAGAGGCAGGTAGTCTAGAGGTTAGAGAGGCAGGTAGTCTAGAGGTTAGAGAGGTCTAGAGGTTAGAGAGGTAGCCTAGAGGTTAGAGAGGCCGGCTAGGTCGGAAGGTCGCTGGTTCGATCCCCGCCTCAGGAGGGAGCTTGCATGTGCCCTTGAGCAAGGCACTTAACCTAATTGCTCCAGGGGTGCCGAATATGGCTGACCCTGTGTCTAAAGCCGAAATTCCAAATTCCAACAATTGACTGACAAGTTGATTGCATGGCAAAAAAAAGACTGGCAAAGATGTATGCAGGGAGGTTGTCTATGCACTGCAACCAGTAGTGAGTTTTTGACATTTTGGTTTCCAAAGTCAGTTGTAGAGGAAAGGAGGGCACAGATGAGGGGGGGAGGAAGAGGCTGGAACAGGAGGGATGGGGAGGGGGATCTCCTCTCCTGTCTGAAACCAGATCCTGGGGGATAAGGTACCAGGCTCTATTTGTGGAGGAGACAGAGAGACTCTGAGACAGAGCCTTTGTCAGAGAATCTCCTTCACCGGAGGGGTATGTCACACTGTGGATTGTCCAAAGTTTGCCGTCTCCAATTATCGCCAAGTTCAGGCTTCGTCGACACCATGAGCGCTGATACCGGTCCACCGCCTGCCACTAATTTAACCCAGACTTCAGTCATGAAGATGGCTGCACGTGCATTGATACATTTCGCCAAAATCAAACACTGATGTCAATGCAAAAAGCGCTGAGTCATTTTACATTTACATTTACATTTTTGACATTTAGCAGACGCCTTATTCCAAAGCGACTTACAATCAATACATTTGACTAAGCAAGTGAATCATCAATCCACCAGTCGTATCAGGAAGAGTAATCCAGCTCAGGCCAGCGGCCATTGAGAGTCCATGCCACGTTTTTAATTGTTGCCCAAATCAATGAATATCAGCTTGCTAGATTAAACCATTAAGACACTTCCTTATAGTCTTATTTCACCATGCCATCATAGCGTAAAATCAACTTTTTATTTAACAAATCTGTTACATGTAAGATGTCAAATGTATTCTTATGTTATTTTACTTGAGACTTGAGAGGTTATTATTTGAGTGATAATTTGTATGATGTTTCAGCAGCTGCTAATTAGGGATGTAACGATACACTCAACTCACGTTACTGGGGTCCACCATACTGGGTTCACCATATGGGTTCATGATATGATTTTCTCACAATACATTTTTGGTGCTTTGCCCCCTTTTTCCAGGATTTATTCAGCTTTCAATATATGGCAGTTATTTATTGTAATTCTTTGTGAGAGGGAGGGATTATCTGATAGATGACTGCTTGTGACATTGGGCACAAATTCAGGATGTGTAGAAGTATCTTGCCCCCGAGCAGGTTGGAGATGCCAGTTAGAGCCAGAGTCAGAGACAGAGAGAGTCAGAGTCAGAGACAGAGAGAGTCAGAGTCAGAGACAGAGAGAGTCAGAGACAGAGAGAGTCAGAGTCAGAGACAGAGAGAGTCAGAGACAGAGACAGAATCAGAGTCAGAGACAGAGTCAGAGACAGAGTCAGAGACAGAGAGAGTCAGAGTCAGAGACAGAGAGAGTCAGAGTCAGAGACAGAGAGAGTCAGAGACAGAGTCAGAGACAGAGTCAGAGTCAGAGACAGAGTCAGAGACAGAGAGAGACAGAGTCAGAGACAGAGAGAGTCAGAGACAGTCAGAGTCAGAGACAGAGAGAGTCAGAGACAGTCAGAGTCAGAGACAGAGTCAGAGTCAGAGACAGAGTCAGAGTCAGAGACAGAGTCAGAGACAGAGTCAGAGACAGAGAGAGAGACAGAGAGAGACAGAGACAGAGTCAGAGACAGAGTCAGAGACAGAGTCAGAGACAGAGTCAGAGTCAGGAGGCTGATACTGAGCAGCCTGATGGCCTCAGGCACAACTCTCCTCCTCCTCCTCCACCTCCTCCTCCTCCTCCTCCTCCTCCTCCTCCTCCTATTAGCCCTACTCCCAGGGCAGCGGAGGCAACAAGCGCCCCGGCCATAGGCCCTTCCTGCCTGTCCACGGTGGGGGGGGGGATGGGGGCGGGGGGTGGGTGGTGATAGCAGAGTTTTTGATTGACGGGTGTTTCGTCCACGGGTGGGGGGGGGCGCAGCAGAGTTTTGTAAAGGTATCTCTTGACAATAACTAAATCATGCAACCTTTCCTCATTACCATACTTTGCATAAATTATGTAATACTATTTTTTAAAACACGTCACAGACTTCACAGAGTAAGTTTAATTTAATGGCAATATACTACATAGTGCATTTTTTTTTTTTTTTTTTTTTACCTTTATTTAACCAGGCAAACATGTAAGAACAAATTCTTATTTACAAATGCAGCCTGACCAAAAAGCAGTGGCTCTTTGGGGGGGGGGGAAGCTAGAAATAAGACAAGGTTAAGTAATACAATAAACAATAAAACAATATCAAATATAAGAAGAAAAAAAAGTTTGGAAATCCAACCTGAATTAATCCAACATGAATTAATGCCAATAAATAATAAATCATCAAATATAGGAAACAGCAATACGTTCATTTAAAGTGAACAACAACCACAACCTCTCTCTCAATGGCCTCCACCCTCTTCATCCTCTCTCTCCTCACTCCCTCCACCCTCTTCATCCTCTCTCTCCTCACTCCCTCCACCCTCTTCATCCTCTCTCCTCACTCCCTCCACCCTCTTCATCCTCTCTCTCCTCACTCCCTCCACCCTCTTCATCCTCTCTCTCCTCACTCCCTCCACCCTCTTCATCCTCTCTCTCCTCACTCCCTCCACCCTCTTCATCCTCTCTCTCCTCACTCCCTCCACCCTCTTCATCCTCTCTCTCCTCACTCCCTCCACCCTCTTCATCCTCTCTCTCCTCACTCCCTCCACCCTCTTCATCCTCTCTCCTCACTCCCTCCACCCTCTTCATCCTCTCTCTCCTCACTCCCTCCACCCTCTTCATCCTCTCTCTCCTCACTCCCTCCACCCTCTTCATCCTCTCTCTCCTCACTCCCTCCACCCTCTTCATCCTCTCTCTCCTCACTCCCTCCACCCTCTTCATCCTCTCTCTCCTCACTCCCTCCACCCTCTTCATCCTCTCTCTCCTCCCTCCCTCCACCCTCTTCATCCTCTCTCTCCTCACTCCCTCCACCCTCTTCATCCTCTCTCTCCTCACTCCCTCCACCCTCTTCATCCTCTCTCTCCTCACTCCCTCCACCCTCTTCATCCTCTCTCTCCTCACTCCCTCCACCCTCTTCATCCTCTCTCTCCTCACTCCCTCCACCCTCTTCATCCTCTCTCTCCTCACTCCCTCCACCCTCTTCATCCTCTCTCTCCTCACTCCCTCCACCCTCTTCATCCTCTCTCTCCTCACTCCCTCCACCCTCTTCATCCTCTCTCTCCTCACTCCCTCCACCCTCTTCATCCTCTCTCTCCTCACTCCCTCCACCCTCTTCATCCTCTCTCTCCTCACTCCCTCCACCCTCTTCATCCTCTCTCTCCTCACTCCCTCCACCCTCTTCATCCTCTCTCTCCTCACTCCCTCCACCCTCTTCATCCTCTCTCTCCTCACTCCCTCCACCCTCTTCATCCTCTCTCTCCTCACTCCCTCCACCCTCCTCATCCTCTCTCTCCTCACTCCCTTCACCCTCCTCATCTTCTCTGTTTGTCTTCATGTATTGTGAAAGGGTTGCAGCAGCGGACTTCATCGCCTTCACACTTGCAATAGTCAGTGCAGCTGAGACTTGCAGCATGACAGCTGCAGGTTTCTTGGATGCAGGCCTTCACTGCGCTGCAGCTGGTGACATCAAGCAAATGTCCTGGAGCCACTGCATGAATGGCTACTGCATGACAGCCCCTCCGTTAGCAACCTCCCATCCCAATGTAGTGATGTCTCTGGCCTCTGCAGGTGGCTCCCTCTGATCTGCAGCCTTCCACAACAGGACCTGCAGATGAACACGCAGTATGTGCAGCATCATGTTGACATCAGTCGGAGGAAGCTTTTTCAGTCCAGGTGGCTTTTTCCTCCGTCTGTAGTTCTGGTAGCGAGCGTTAGTCATTGACTTGGCCTTCTTCTGTCCGTACAGGGCGAGGAAGAACTTGGTCCCGGTCTTTCTTTTAGGTCACTGTGACTGGCATCAGGTTCCCCAAGAACTGTACTGAGACCAGGCAGGGTACTTCCTGGGAGTACTTTCAGCCACTGGCGGACTCAGGGGGGGGGGGGGCAGGGGGGGGGGGACCACCTCTCCTGGTGCCCCGACAGTTGAAAAACGTCTCGCTTAAGTGCCCTTTTGAGTGGCAAAAATGAGAGGACATGCCCTACTGGTGCCCCTCCAATGGTCTAGATTTGACCATGTGCCTCCACCGTTGAAAAATGTCGCACTAAATTGCCCCTTTGAGTGGCAAAATTAGAGGATGTGCCTTATTGGCTGTCCTTCCAATGGTCTAAACTTGACCATGTGCACTGATGGGGTCCCATGTTGTGCCGTAGGTGCCCTTTTTTTCTTTTCGCCCCTGCCCTTCAAACAGCCTGAGTCCGCCACTGCTTTCAGCGCAGACATCTTGGCCTTTCCACAGAGGTAGGAGACAGTGTCACATCCCCAGGACACCCTGACATTTGTCACCCAACTCCCTGACGGTGGCATGTATGTCCAGGATGGTGCCATCCCACTCCTCCATCTGCACTGTGGATTGAACGTTGGCCTTCCAAGCCCAGTACTCTAACAGAACAAAAACGTCAGTGTCATCACTTAGGATACGTATGGTGGGAGAAGAAATGCACCAAAGTGTGGCTTCATGTCACACAAGAAGAGAAAAATGACAACATCGCTACTTGTAAAAATGCTCCTATGTTCCTATGCGCAGAGAAGCGGGGAAAATTATTAGCGCAATCTGACATGAATAAGAGCGAGTCGGGTGAAAACGAATTTTCATGCAACATGGAACAAATTAAATGATATATATAATATAATCAAGTTTCAAGTGTATTTGTCACACGCTAGAAAGTTTTTAATTCAAAAAGAAAGTCAGAGAAAAAGACATTTTTTGATTACATTATATAATTGTATTTGGTATAATGACAAATAAACTTGAATTATCGCACATTATCGCACATTTAGCTGTATGAATAACACAAAACTGACCAGGTTTCTTATCTCTATTTATCAGAGTCACACCCAAACTCTTTCCTAAAGATCTCTGCTTCAACTGGTTCATTTGGTACCCAATTATTTATCCACCAGATTCTACTGACCTACTTGATTTAACCACCAAGGCAACTTGGGGTTCACTTATTTTTGCACCTGCACTCATTTATTTATAATTTATTTTTCTACTACACACATGATTCCCTCTAAACCAGGGGTGCCCAATACGTCGATCGCGATCGACCGGTCGATCGCAAAGGTAGATCGCATGGCATTGAACAAAACGAAAAAAGAAAAAAAAAAAAAAAAAGTTCGCCTATCATCCATCCTCACTATGGCTTTTGCCACTTGATTGACGTACAGGTAAGCCAGTCTGAGATCTGATCTTTTCACCTACACCTAACACGCGGTTCACCACGCATGCGCAGTCAACAGCACCAACTACAAAATACAAAATACCGGCGAGACTAATTACCTAGTTAGCCTTCCAATTTCTACTATTTACTATATAATACTAAATAAAGGCTATACAAATGAGTGGGGAAGCTGGACCAAGTAAGAAACCAATAACGTATAACTTCCATCCAGAATGGGAGGAGGACTTTTTTACACAATGTGATATTGGAAATGCGTCTGTCTGATCAGCAAATCTACGATGGCTATTTCGAAGAAGGGAAATGTGGCAAAAGAGCGAAAACGTACGGCTGCAACGATAGCTTCTTATCGCGTCAGTCACGTTCTTGTTAAACACAAGAAGTCATTCAAAGACGGCGAAATTGTGAAAAAAGTTTCTCGAGGCTGCAGATTGCCTTTTCGATGACAGATCCACAGTGGCTGATGACACCTTGCAACCAGCTCCTACAGCCCTGACTATTAGAAACTAGCTGCCTCCTCCCAGTGCTAGGTCTCCCACTAAGGTAGAGAAATGCATTTATTTCCTCCTTTCAAACTAGGGAACTACCTGTTTTGTATCTGGTTTACTTTTCTGTTTGTTGGATCAGTAGTTGGCTATGGTACTGCAGACTGGCTGTCAGTGTGTGAGTGAGAGAAAGTGAGTGTGTGTGTGTGTGTGTGTGTGTGTGTGTGTGTGTGTGTGTGTGTGTGTGTGTGTGTGTGTGTGTGAATGTGTGTGAGCGAGAATAGCAAAGAGGGAGGGTTTGTGATGGTCTTCTCCTGTGGCTGTGTGACAGAGAGAGGGAAAGTGTATTGTGAGTTTACTATGCAGGCTGGGAACTGTGTGTGTGTGTGTGTGTGTGTGTGTGTGTGTGTGTGTGTGTGTGTGTGTGTGTGTGTGTGTGTGTGTGTGTGTTTGTAGTACGTGCATGTACGTTTGCGATGTTGAAACTAGACTGGTAGATCTTGGCAGACTGGCTACTTGAAAAGTAGATCTTGGTTCCAAAAAGTGTGAGCACCCCTGCTCTAAACCAACATATGGAATTGGTAAATATCAACTTGTTATGTCAGAAAAAAAAAAGACTGGTTCTCATTAAATAAAGATTTCATGGTAAAAACTAAAATCTAGAATTGCACAAGGGGGTCACATACTTTCAAGCATCACTGTAGCCTATATAATATAATTTAGGGGCGGCTGTGGCGCAGGATGTAGAGTCGCCGTCTAATTTTTTGATTGATTGAGAATGTTTATTTTGGTCCCCTATACAATTCACAATACAGATATAAGAAAATGTACATAGTCACAATTTATAACATCAGGGCCAAAAAGGTGTAGGCTGAAGCCGTGGCTTATTGCACCTACCCTTGTTACATGTATGCATGTCCCCCCATGAATGCATAATCAAAACATTGAAGCTTTTATAAACAAAATGTCACTTACGCATGTCAACAAAAAGTTCAAAAAATAAAATAAAAATACCAAACAAAAACTATATTTAAACTTCTGTTTTATACTTGTTAATCATCTTATTTTTAAATAATTTTTTAAATCCTTTTAATGTACTACACATTTTCATTTCCTTTTCAAAAGTATTCCATAAATTAACTCCTTTAACTGTTATACATCTTTGTAATGATCACAAGGTTGGCAGAACAGCGGTTCGAGCCCCGGCTGGCCACATGTCGAAGTGTCCTTGGGCATGACACTGAACCCCAAAATTGCTCCCAGTGAGCGGACCGGCGCCTTGCATGGCAGCTTGCCGCCATTGGTGTGTGAATGTGTGTGTGAATGGGTGAATGAGAGGCCGTTGTAAAGCGCTTTGGAGCAGCAAAAAAGGTGCTATATAAGTGCAGTCCGTTTACCATAATACGTCTTTTTGTCATGATCATGCATGTCCTTGTAATTTTCTCCTCTAATACTGAGGACTAATCTCTAGTCTCTACAGTTAATGTCTTAGAGAAATTATGTGACGTCCAGGTTGATGATGTGATGTCTCTGGTCTCCTCCCTCAACAGCTTTTGGCTGCAATCAAGTCGGAGAAAGGTGTGAGCTCGGCCGTGGACCTGTGCCGTTACCATGGCAGCAAAGCCCTGGAAGCCATGAAGAGTTTCCCCTTCTCAGAGGCGCGTTCCGCTCTGGAGAACATCGCCTGTGCTGTCACCAAATTCTGACCGACTGCTCCCCTGCCTTCATACCACCTATTTAAAACTCCATTTTAAGTGTGTGTGTGTGTGTGTGTGTGTGTGTGTGTGTGTGTGAGAGAGAGACTATGACTGTGTGTGTGTGTGTGTGTGTGTGTGTGTGTGTGTGTGTGTGTGTGTGTGTGTGTGTGAGAGACTGTATGACTGTATGACTGTGTGTGTGTGTGTGTGTGTGTGTGTGTATAAATATAGATATATCACTGTTTTGTCTCTGGTGGTCTGGGCACGGGACAATATGTACAAACATTTGACACTCGTACAAAAACAAATGTCCTTCCATTCAAGCCAGTCAGGTAGATCGATACACATCCAGATCAGTCGTGCTGGATCCATACCGTTTACCAGAGAGGAAACTTCAGAATGCAGAATGTTTGACATTAAAACAATTCTCATTTATTCATATGTTATCATGTGTCTTGTTTGGACCTTTCTAGCAGCAAGTTTGTCGCTTTATTGTGTTTGGCGCTTTACCTCCGAGTCCCTCTTCCTAAAATAAGGAGGGGAAAAAAAGGTCAGATAGCTTCCCTCCGCCCTGCCACAAGCACACTTGAAGCTCTGCCAGCAGTAATTATTAATGAAGGCCCATGCCTGTGACCTGAGCAAATGGACAGGAAACGCAGCGGTATTGATCAGGCCGCTGTGCCGGCTGGCGCCAGGGCGGGGGGCTGTGGTTTCCCTGGGAGCTCTCTCGCGGCAGGGGACAGCCAAGGTGTGAAACTGGGGTGGAAGGGGGCGTCACCGCCACCGCAACCAGCTGTCTGTCACAACGTAACCCAACCTGAAGGGCACCGGGGAGAGGGGAAGGTGGAGAAGAAGAGGCTGGTCTAGAAATGGACAGGCAGTGGTGTAGTCTAGGTGATACGCAGGACTACCCACTAGGAAAGGCCAAGGATTTCCATATACCCACTTAAAAATGTGTGAGGATACGTTTTGTGACAGAACTTTCACTTTCATTCATAACATTCACGCCGTCTGTGTTACGAAGCACTTGACTTCTGGACCATTGGGACTGACTATAGCGTCATATACCATCAACGGGGGGAGATGCGACATGAATGTCAAAATGCAGCACAATCATGCACAGATCAGCCCTTATAACATGTCATTTTTATATATATATAACGTTAGACAGGGAGCGCAGATTTGTTTTGATGGCGTTCCGAAATGAAGATATGAGGCTGGGAGGGAAAAATCACAGTGTACCCACTAGAAACAACTAGACTACACCACTGTGGACAGGGCGTTTATAATGGTGGTGATGTGGTCCATTCCTGCTCCTGTTTTTAGCTCTGTTGAGGTGCGATGTTCCTCCGTTCCCTGGGTAAGGTGTGTACCCGGGCACGCCTCTGGCTGTTGATGAAATATGTATCTGCTGTGAGCTCTCAGGAGGAGAGGAACATAGAAGGTTGAAGGGACTAAACATAAAGAGTATAAATATTCCAATACAAACAAGTTTTTCTTGGACTTCACAGTTGCGTATTTGCTAACATGAGTCATACATACTTTATTTTTGCAGCTGGAGTTTTAAAAACTATTGTTTTTATAAATATATAAAAAGTGATGTATATGGTAAGACCTGGAACTGGTTTCCATCACACCCAGGGTGATGAAGAATCAGAATCAGAATGACTTTATTCGCCAAGTAGGTTTTCACATACAAGGAATTTGCTGTGGTAGATTGGTGCAAACAGGCAACATAAGAAGAAGAATAAGAATTAAAAAGCAAGTAGTGCGAAAACATCAAGGAGCAAAGATATAAAATAAAGTAAGATATAAATATGAATGAATGAATGGATATGTACATATAGTGTCTATGGGGGCGGGCGGGGTAAGAGTCAGTGTCAGTGGGGGTCCCGGGCCTTGTTGGTGAGGCTGACTGCAGATGGAAAGAAACTGTTTTTGTGGCGAGAGGTTTTGGTCCTGATGGACCGCAGAGGCAGCGTGACAACAACCGAATCAACATCCAAGTTGGTATGATATGGAGATGCTAATGGTCAGTATGCTGCTTTGGACTGGGTCATACATGAGACTGGGTCATACCTCAGACTGGGTCATACCTCAGACTGGGTCATACCTCAGAGTAACATGCTAAGAGCTTCTTCTTCTTTCGTGTAACGTCAGAGGTCCAACTCGGTGTCGCGTAGCCATGCCCGCATCTCTGGTTCTAGGTCGAAGAGGCTGGCTTCTGAGGGTGGTCTATATAAGGGGCAGATGGTGATTATGTGGTCGGCGGTCTATGCTAAGAGCTGATAAACAACTGTCAAACTGTCAAGCTCAGGTCCACTCTGGACCCAGAGCATGGAACATGGTGTCCCTGTGTTGATGCTGTGTTGTTGCTCTGCTGTTTGCTACAAGTGGTGTCTGAACAAGAGCCTCTGCACACGTCATTTATGCACCTGTCATATTTACTGGCTGTGTAGGTAAGAGAGCCACAAAGCTACCATAGGACATTTCCCCTGTATGTTTGCATTCTGGTCTGGTGTGTGCTGGACTGATGGACATCCTCAGTCTCCATGAGTTTGTGTGTCACCAGGGGAAGAAGCACGAGCTCAATGTTAATGTCAGTTCACAACCCTTCTCTAAGTGATCACTGATTTGGTTGGATTGATGAGAGCAAGGTTGACATTTTGTTTTCCACTTAACACAAACACTCCCAACTTGAGGCCCATACATACACAGACCTGGATACATTCTGGCAATAATTCCCTTCAACGTCAGTGTATGATGTTTTTGTTGCACCGTGATGGGGAATTACATGGTAGGATTAGATTCTTACAGGTTAGCAAATAGGCTAAGGCAGATAGAAGGATGAATGTTAATAGTCTGAACAAGGCTGTGTATCATATCCAACACAGTCTTGTGTTGTTGTCGATAAAGATATTTTTGGTGGTTTGCCATTTGTCGGATCCTGACTAATACGTTGGCAAGAGGGATGAGTTAATATGAGTATAGTGAAGTAGACAGCAGCTCCCCCTGCTGGCCTTTATGGTGTAATTACAGCTGCTGCACAGTGAAGACAGCCAGCGTACCGCCTCCCCACACACACACCCACAGACTCTAAGGCCCATGGTGCACCAAACTCAAACACACAACAGAGAAGAGACCACAATCATGCACAATGCGACAAGATGCCACATTTAAACAAGAGACTGTTTGTGTTTGTGTTACAAATCTGCAGGACAATAGGTTTGAGAAAGAAAAACAAGGATTTCCCAAAACGGAAAATGTATTCAAAATTATTTAGATACAATACTTGCATGCAATGCAAACGTTGAGAGAATGCAGTTTGTGTCCGGATCATGCTCACATTCTGATTGTGCCCATATACATTACCCCGAGTAATGGTACAGTGAAGCATTTGTTGTTCTTTTGGTTCTCTACACACCAACAGTTTGGATTTGCAATAAAATAATTACAATGAGGTTAAAGTAGAGGTATAAGAGAGCTGTCAGTGTCTAGTATTGATTCTCGGCTTTGCATTTGCCTTTGGAGTCAATTGGTGCCGATTAGCATGAGGGACAAAGAGGCGTCATTGAACGCCACGGGAACCGTTATTAGGATCTGAACAATCTGAAACAGCCAATCATAGCCTAATCAGAGGCTTGTCAAAATCAACAGTTTGGAATATCGTTTTAAAAAGCCGTGGTGAGATCAGCTAACAGGCTGGTGGGCCAAGGACCCTTTCACCTGAAGAGAACGAAAGAAAAACTCCAAAACAACTGTCCCACTGACCAGGAACACTGTCCAGTTCCACCCTGGGAACGAACACTTTGTTCGGCTGCCCTCGGGCAGGCGGTTCAGGACCATGTCCGCAAGGACAAATAGACTGAAGCTCAGCTTCTACCCTAGGGCCATTCAGGCCCTGAACACAGCAAAGACCTAGGTTCTAGGCCCTGGACAATCTAGACAATTTGATGGCAGCTACTAGATTGTAATCAAGTGCAATACTGAAATACAACTGTGAACATTTCAAACCTGCAAACTGCGGCGGCATTTAGGAGCCGGATGGCTGTGGGGAAAAAGCTGTTGGTATGTCGGACCTTCACAGTATTTATGGACCGCACCCTCCTGCCTGAGGGGAGCGGGGCGAAGAGACCGTGTCCTGGGTGTGCGGGGTCAGCCATGATCTTCCTGGCCCTCCCCAAAGCCCTACTTTTAAACAGGGCCTCAAGGGGGGGCAAAGGGCAGCCAATCACCCTCTCCGCCGAGCGTATCACCCGCTGCAGCTTGGCCTTGTCCTTGGCCGCTGCAGCGGGGAACCAGATGATGATAGCGGAGGTGACGATGGACTCAATGATGGCCGTGTAGAAGTTCACCAGCGTGGTCTTAGGAAGGTGGAATTTCCTGAGCTGCCTCAGGAAAAACAGTCTCTTCTGGGCCTTTTTTGTGAGGGCGTTGATGTGGGGCCCCCACTTCAAGTCCCGAGAGACTGTCACCCCAAGGGTGACAATATGACAACCCTCGTGTACAGAAGGTTCAGAGATAGGAAATGTTAGGATATTTATAGCATAGCATAGAGTACAGCACAGTGTTTTATTTGTATAGTATAGTGGATAGTGTATATAGCCTTTATGTATGTAAACCAGCTCTTTTCCCTTCTATTTTTTAGTATGTTTTTCCTAGCACCAGGGGAGCCCCCCCCTCCTAAATTTCGTTGTATGGTACCTGTACTGTACTAATGACAATAAAGACCATTCATTCATCAGGAGGTAGAACAACTGTCCCACTGACCAGGAACTCTCTCCAGGAGGTAGAACAACTGTCCCACTGACCAGGAACTCTCTCCAGGAGGTAGAACAACTGTCATACAGACCAGGAACTCTCTCCAGGAGGTAGAACAACTGTCCCACATACCAGGAACACTGTCCAGGAGGTAGAACAACTGTCCCACAGACTAGGAACACTGTCCAGGAGGTAGAACAACTGTCCCACAGACCAGGAACTCTCTCCAGGAGGTAGAACAACTGTCCCACTGACCAGGAAATCTCTACAGGAGGTAAAATAGAGGGGGATACATATTAAAGAGCAGTAATTCCTAAACCCTTCCTCCAGTCTGATGCGAGTCTACACTTTAAGCCCATATTAATTATATAACTGTGACTTCAATGTTTTGGTAAACAGCTAAAATAACAAAATGTATCCAAATATATATGGACTGAACTGTACATACCCTGAATCCTTACTTGCTCCTGTTTCAGTCAAGATCACTATGCAGTTTATGTGAGATGTTTGTACTGTATCCTAACTGACTACACTGACTATATGACTATATGGGAGTTACCCCAGCAAAGTATGACAATTGTTGGTGTGGTTTGAGAGTCCAACAGTTGAGTTTTTTGTCAAGCACATTTTAGAGTGAACATTGTCAGCTATGACTTCAAATTGTCAGCATCTTCATAAATTCATAATATGCTGATTTAATGATAACAACCATGTTGTTCATGAGTTAAGTCAGAGTTAAGTGTGTGCAATGTGACTTAGAATTCCCCCCTAAAACACCCACGCTGATATGGTTCTGAATGGATATGGTTCTGAATGGATATGGTTCTGATTGGATATGGTTCTGAATGGATATGGTTCTGATTGGATATGGTTCTGATTGGATATGGTTCTGATTGGATATGGTTCTGATTGGATATGGTTCTGATTGGATATGGTTCTGATTGGATATGGTTCTGATAGGATATGGTTCTGAATGGATATGGTTCTGATTGGATATGGTTCTGATTGGATATGGTTCTGATTGGATATGGTTCTTAGGGGCTTTACACCATACTTGTCTCAGCTCTGCTCAGCTTAGGGGCTTTCCACACTACAGTCAACCTGAACCATGCCATGATACCAGGCTCAGATATGTTTCCTTTCACAATGTCTTTTCTAGCACTGATTCAGCAGCTATGGTGGAGGCATAGCCAGCCCAGCCCAGTATGGTGGAGGCATAGCCAGCCCAGCCCAGTATGGTGGAGGCATAGCCAGCCCAGCCCAGTATGGTGGAGGCATAGCCAGCCCAGCCCAGTATGGTGGAGGCATAGCCAGCCCAGCCCAGTATGGCCCTGGTTAGACTTGGTATTATGTTACCTTTGCTATCCAAACCTGATGAAACCTGCACTCATTCAAACATTGAAAGAAAGCATCTGTAAGTGTGTCTGACACCGGCATCAATGTATTATTCTCCCGAGACACCACTGATATGGCAAGCTGCATATCAGGATGAATTTTATTGTGGGAGAGTAATTATAAGATGTCTGGAAAAAAAAATCTATAATAGTGTCAGGTGATATTAGACTCAATTAGGCTTGTTACAAATGACCTTTCCATGAACACCTGTTAACGCCATCACGCTGCTGTCAGTGATGGATGAAGTCACTTATAGCATTAGGAACAATATGCTGTTCTCTCTCTCTCTGACAGAAATGAGCATATTGTTCAAAAATTACATTTTAACGAGCACTGCTCGGCGTTAAGTGCCAAATCCTGGCCCTCGCAAGTGTTCGCTTGAGGGACCACGGCCTCTTCTTTCCCGGCGCAGGTATCGCGCTTCATTTGTTGACAGATCAGGCTGCCACCACGCCGCCACTAGGACCGCTCATTACCCAAAGAATGACGGCTGCACTGTCTCAACCGCAGCCCGTTGTCTTGTCATATTATCCCGTATCAACACATTTGTGGTTAGTGACAGAATATTGGGTGCTTGGGTGCGTGTTTAATATGGTTTTGTCCACCACAGAACAGGATATGCAGATCTGTTGTATTAATGAAAGGTATTGATTTGAGGAATTAGTTTGATGTTATCGCAAAGCGGATCTGAGAATGTGATTTCAGAGTGGGGAATGTCACACGAGTGAAACCTTATAATCTGTCCTGCAGAATCCTGCCGTGCCTTGAAAAAACGTATTCACCCCCATGCACTTTGACATGTTGTTTTCGAGCCTGCAGTTTCCTCAGCCAATAAAGATGTAAATGGTAAACGGACTGCACTTATATAGCGCCTTTTTTGCTGCTCCAAAGCGCTTTACAACGGCCTCTCATTCACCCATTCACACACACATTCACACACCAGTGGTGGCAAGCTGCCATGCAAGGCGCCGGCCCGCTCACTGGGAGCAATTTTGGGGTTCAGTGTCTTGCCCAAGGACACACGGCTCGAACCGCTGATCTGCCGACCTGGTGATCATTAGACGGCGGCTCTACCTCCTGCGCCACAGCCGCTCGACACAGTAAGCTACTCCACACATTCGAAAATAAATAGCAACCTGTTTTTATTGTATAAATTATACGTCGCCTGATAATAAATGGTGAAGCACCTTGGGAAGGAATTATCCTCTGGTGATTGAGTCTTTAAATCATTTTTTTTATTGAGACCAGTGGGAAATGGAGTGAAACGGACAGAGATCGACAACACACAGGATTGGAGATCTTTATCGTCCTATGTTTGTTGTTTGACCACTGATCCTAATATCTTCCTCACATTGCAAATCTGTCTTTCCCACACACCTCCATGGTGAGAAGCAGCGGGTTGGTTGGAAATCCAGTTGATTCCTTTTCTATGTCAGGACATCTTGGGCCCTATTATGCACTTCATAAGTCTTAAGCAATAAGACGAGGCGGTAGATCTAAACTTAAGACGTGGAGGCGTGGTCAAGGCCACTTTGCTATTATGCGTGCGGTAGTGGGCGCCTAAAACCCGGCGCTAAGCCCAGAAATTAGTCATGGGTGTGTTTTGGGCGTCTTCTCAATCAACCCAATCAGCGTGCCAGGTGCCATTCCCTTTAAGAACCGGCTGCGTTAAGTCATTAGCGCTATGCTATTATGGAAGTCCTAAGAAGGAGGTCAGCGCGCTTCTCTGCAGAAGAAAGTAACAAGCTCGTGCATGAGGTCAAGGCTCGTCAGTTCGCAATCTTTGGAACGGCGCGAAATCCTCCCCGAGCCGAGGTGGTGAAACAGGCGTGGGAAGAAGTAGCAGCGGCTCGTGTTTGAAAACGTGCATGAAGTCTAGCGCCTAAGAACTTTTCAAACCACTTCTTAGCGCTAGGCGCAAACTCAGATCGCATAATAGCAGGGGCGCCTAACGCATTTCATTAACATATGAACACTCCCACAATGAGTAATATATGCACGGGAGTCTTACGTCTTATGTGTGGGCGCCTAGGGACACCTGCATAATAGCAGTAGCGCGTATGAAGCGCATAATAAGGGTGGCGGTAGGTCTTAACCTGGCGGTGCGTCTTAATTAAGACTTAAGACGGCAAGTTAAGAAGTGCATAATAGGGCCCCTTGTGTCTTATTCTGGTTAAGATCTTCAATCGCTTTGTGCAGTTCCCTCCCTGTCCCAAAAACATTAGTGCTGTTGTCAGAATGCATGACGGACACCTGTCCTCTTCCGCTGATGAAGCCATATGTCTATATATCTATATCTATATATATATATATTCGTCTTACAGATTAATAAATTAAATATATGAAAAAAAATAATATTTATTTGACAATCTTGTGTATGGAAAATACAAAATCACATATGATTATAATTAGTGTTGTTCCGATACCGATACTAGTATCGGCATGGCCACCGATACGCACAAAAATGCTGGTATCGGTATCGGCGAGTACTAACAAATAATAACACCCGATACCAAACTTTCACTATCGCGGAAAAACAAACACGCATGCTGTAGAGGTGTAGTGAGGAGAACATGTCGGCGGTTTGGAGATATTTCAAGGTGGATAGTCCGGTGTGTACAACGGCTAAATGCACAATTTGCGGTCTCAATGTGTCGAGGGGTGGCACTAAAGCTGCCAGTTTCAATACTAGCAACTTAATTAAGCATTTAAAGGCAAAACATATTAAAGAGCACGAAGAGTTTCTGTCATCTACTGCAGCTGCGACAGCGAGCAAGAGAACGGATGGACCAAAACAACAAACGCTGAGTAGCTCATTCCATAAAAAGGACCAGTGGGACGCGACGAGTGAAATGGCAAGAAAGATGACTGAGAAAATGTCTGAAATGATTGTGCTCTGTGACCTGCCCCTCTCCTTTGTTGACAATGTGGGATTCCGCCTTTTTATGGCTCACGCTGTACCTAAATACAAAATACCAGGTCGCAAATACATCACGGAGACGGCCGTCCCTGCCCTCAATAAGAAGGTGACTGAGCATGTTTCAGATAAGCTAGGAAAGGTGCAGGCCATCAGCTTCACTACAGATATTTGGACCAGCGACGTCTCCCCACTGTCCCTGCTTAGTTTAACTGCTCACTGGGTGGACTCCGAATCATACAACCGGGAAAGCGTTGTGCTGCATGCAAACGAGTTCAAGGGGTCCCACACTGGTGAAGCAATTGCAGAAGCAATTGAGAGTATGCTGCTTAACTGGAACATCCCAAAGTCCAAGGTAACATTAGCCTACTTCTTTGTTCTTGTCTTACTCTAAAATGTTGTATTTTCTCTTGTGTTTTTATTTTCACTTGTCGTTTATATTTACTTAATAATGTATTATTACTTATTATTGAAGGTCCACGTCATTCTCTGTGATAACGCCAGCAACATGAAGAAGGCGATGAGGGACTTGGGTGTTTCGAGAATGGGATGCTTTGCCCACTTGATCCAGCTAGTGGTGCAGGAAGGCCTACTGTCACAGCGGAGTGTGTGCGACGCGCTGGCCAATGGGAGAAAGATCATCGGCCACTTCAAGCATTCCCCACTGGCCACTTCACGTCTGCAAACTGTACAGACTGAACTTGGAATGCCAATCAAACGGCTGAAACAAGATGTGCCCACCCGGTGGAATAGCACCTTCTACATGACAGAGAGTCTGCTGGAGCAGAAGTGATCTCTCTCAGCCTACGCGGCTGACTACGACCTCCCAGCCACCCTGAGTACCAACCAGTGGGCTTTACTTGAAAAAGTAAACATCGTCCTGGCTCCATTCGAGGAGATTACAAAACAAATCAGCTTTAGCACCTCCATCGCGTCTGAAGTCGTCCCCACGGTGGTGGTACTGAAGCGACTGTTGACCCGAGAGACCGAGGAGGACAGCGGGATAAAAACAATGAACGCAACCCTACTTAGCGGCTGTCGACAAAAGGTTCCAGACCGTCGAGGAGGAGCCCCAGTATGCTGTTGCAACCCTCTTGGACCCGCATTACAAAGACAGGTGTGTATAATAGTGTGCTGATTAAGTATAAACGTTAAGTGTAAATATTTACTTTATTCAACACGTGTATTTTGTTTACTATGTTACTGCAGATACTTCATAAGTGTGGAAAGCAGCAAGCTTGCAAAGAGTGCACTGATCCAAGAGGTGGAGAAGACTGAGGAGTCTCGATCACTGGCAGCAGAGCCAGCCAACAAGGCCTCACGGATGGAAGCAGAGCCCCACACAAGCAGCAGGACCAGCAAGAGCTGCTTTAAGGGGCTGTATGAGGAAATCCTGCAAGAGCATGATGAGGAACAAGGCGGGGCCAGCAGCACAGCTACACAGGTACAGATAGAGACATACTGTATCTGGCTGAGAAAACCATCCACCGCTTAGAGAGCCCATTTGAGTACTGGGGAAAGAATAAGGAACGGTTCCCCACCCTGGCTGCTACTGCTGCAGTGTTTCTCTGTGCTCCCTCTACTAGTGTAGATAGTGAGAGACTGTTCAGCACAGCTTCCAACATACTGGATGAAAAGAGGAACAGGCTGCTAGGAGAGAGAGTAGAAATGCTCATCTTCTTAAAGAAGAACCTGCCTATGTATTTGAACTTGAAGCCTAAGGATTTTAATTTGGAGGACTGAGTGCTGCTATGTGACATGTCCTCACTTTATTTTGCTCCAGCTCTTTTGTTTTTGTTTTTTAAAGTGGAGTTTGTTTACATTTGTGATAACATTTCCTAACATTTAAAATATCCTTTTATTTATTTTACCAAATTCAGGCTGCACTTCTAAAATATTATTATTCCCTCAGGTAGACCTACATCTTATGTTAGTCTCAAATGGGCCTTATTTTGTTTGTAAATGTTTACTTGCTGTTGCACTACTTGTACGGTTTTATATCTTAAAGTTATTTTGTTTGTAAATGTTTACTTGCTGTTGCACTACTACTACGACTGTTTTATATCTTAAAGTTATTTGGTTTGTAAATGTTCACTTGCTGTTGCACTACTACTACGACTGTTTTATATCTTAAAGTTATTTTGTTTGTAATTGTTTACTTGCTGTTGCACTACTACTACGACTGTTTTATATCTTAAAGTTATTTTGTTTGTAAATGTTCACTTGCTGTTGCACTACTACTACGACTGTTTTATATCTTAAATGGATATTGCACTGATTGGCATCTGTGAGAGCCACATTTCAGGTTTTATAAGGGGTTGATTTTCTTGTCACCATACCAGGTAGACAATAAAAAAAAGTTCTATAGCATTCACTCTCTGTTGGTATTTTTTCCTGTTTTACAAAGGTTTTGAGCAGTGCCAGACTAAGTGTTAGCAATCATTTTACATCGAGGTGAGTATGCGGCTCAAAAAACATGTTTTTTTGTTTTGTTTTTTCAAACGCAGTTGTATCGGATCGGTACTCGGTATCGGCAAGTACTGCACGGTCAGGTATCGGTATCGGGATCAAAAAATGGTATCGGAACAACACTACTCTCAACCCAGACAAATGTGAGTTCACATCCCACACAGTCACATTCCTCGGTCATGTGATTTCATCAGATGGAGTGAAGCCAGATCCGGAGAAGACCAGAGCAGTGCAGGGGATGGATGAGCCAACAAATGTCAGTGAGTTACGTAGCTTTCTGGGCATGGTCAATCAGCTAGGACGATTCATACCAAACCTAGCAGAGAAGGACAAGGTCTTGCGGGACTTGCTGTCCAAGAAGACACACTGGTACTGGGGGACAGAGCAGCAGGGAGCCTTTGATCGTTTGAAGAAAGAGCTTTCCTCCACACCAGTGCTCACATTGTATAACCCTAACAGTGACCTGAAAATCTCTGCGGATGCATCTTCATTTGGACTGGGAGCAGTCCTACTGCAGAAGAGCGACACTGTGTGGTCACCTGTAGCATATGTGTCGAGGTCAATGACACCAACGGAGCAGCGATTATGCACAAGTGGAGAAAGAGGCGCTGGCATCTACATGGGCGTGTGAGAGGTTCAGCAGCTTCATCCTCTGTAGATTCTTTGAGCTGGAAACAGACCACAAGCCGTTGGTGAGTCTACTGGGAGGGAAAGCCTTAGATGAGCTACCGCCGAGGATCCAAAGATTCCGAATGAGGCTCATGAGGTATGACTACACAGTCACACATGTTCCGGGCAAAAGTTTAATGACAGCCGATACCCTATCACGTGCTCCACTGTCTAATGCACAGGGACAAGCGGATGCGAGTCTCCTAGAGGACACAAACATATATGTGGACGCGATCATCAGTAACTTACCTGTCAGTGGAGAGTATCTGAACAACCTTCGTGAGCAGTTGAAGGCTGATAGCACATGCTCTGCGCTGATGGAGTACTGCAAAGAAGGCTGGCCAGACAAAAGCAGACTACAGGGAGTGTTAAGACACTACTGGGCTGAGCGTGCGGTGCTGAGCATACATGATGGACTGCTGTTGAGGGGATCTAGGCTGGTCATTCCAGCGGCCATGAGAGATGACGTGCTGGCGAGACTACATGAGGGGCACCTGGGAGTGACAAAGTGTAGAAACCGGGCCAAGCAGACGGTATGGTGGCCAGGACTCAGCAGCCAGCTGAATGAACTGGTGCTGAAATGTAGAACATGCATCCAGGAGCGGACAAACATCAGAGAGCCACTTATGCCAACCAAGCTGCCGGACAGGCCGTGGCAGCTACTGGGAGCGGACCTGTTCACACTGGAAAGTAGGAATTATCTACTAGTAGTGGATTATTACTCAAGATATGTGGAGATTGCACAGATGACACCCACAAGGTCCGTGGATGTAATAGTGCATTTCAAATCAATGTTTGCACGCCATGGTATCCCTGAAGTACTCCAGACTGACAATGGCCCACAGTTTTCAGGAGGACACTTCACAGCCTTTGCAGAGGAGTATGGCTTTAGACACGTCACAAGCAGCCCCAGGTTCCCTCAGAGTAATGGGGAAGCAGAACGTGCGGTGCAAACAGTGAAGAACCTGCTGAAGAAAGCATCAGACCCGTATCGTGCGTTGCTGGCTTACCGAGCGACCCCTCTGCAGAACGGCTACAGTCCTGCTCAGCTGTTGATGGGGCGCCAACTCCGCACGACAGTTCCGACCCTTCCCACTTTGTTGGATCCGGCTCTGCCTGACTATGTGAGGGTGGATGCTAGTGAAAGGGAGAAGATGTGGACTGATGCAAGGAACTTTGACAGGCGACACGGAGCGAAGAACCTGGAGGCACTGGCACCCGGAGAAGATGTGTGGATCACTGACGCAAAGGTCCAGGGCAAGGTGCTAGCAGCACACCACACTCCGCGGTCCTATGTTGTCGAGACACCTCAGGGCACGCTGAGGAGAAACCGACATCACTTGGTGACACTACACCATGACCGGGAGGGGGTTCACATGGAAGAGCCTGCAGTAGCGACTCATGGAGAGTCAGAACCATCAGAGACTACTTCACCATCAGAGACTACTTCACCCAGCAGACAGGTCTCCACGAGTCCTACCAGAACAAGGTCTGGGAGAGAGGTTAGGAAACCAAGTAAACTTGATCTGTGACATGATCCATGTAATGTGAAACTGTTCTTGTTATGTTATTATTAGAGCAAGAGTAGTATGTTATATAAGTTAATTAAAACATGTAGTCTACCCTTTGTTCTCAAGAAAGGGAGATGTGGTATTATGCATGATAGGAGATGCATTATGGGTAATGACCCGAGGCACTGTTGAGCCGAGTGTGGATTAAACTGGTTGAGTTAAACGTGCGCAAGTTGTCCGAGTCCAATAATTATATTAGAACTTCATAGCAACCATAGGATACCCCTTACATTTAGACTGTACACACAGTCAGTCCTAACATCACCACTAGACAACCATTAGGATACCCCTTACATTTAGACTGTACACACAGTCAGTCCTAACATCACCACTAGACAACCATACCCCTTACATTTAGACAAAGCTATACACAGTCAGTCCTAACATCACCACTAGACAACCATAGGACACCCCTTACATTTAGACAAAGCTATACACAGTCAGTCCTAACATCACCACTAGACAACCATAGGATACCCCTTACATTTAGACAAGGGGACACAGTCAATCAACCACCTGCTTCAGTGCAACAAGAATTGGGTTAACTAGTTCCTATGATTAAGTAAGTGACTACAGGTGGTCAGAATCAGATACCTGGTTGAAAGTAAAATACTTTGAACATCCCTGCATATATATACATGAAAACACAAAAGGGCATATCAATTCAGCACATTTATTTATACATTACTTGACACCATGATGTCAACGGCGCATGCTACCAGCAATCATTTCAAAACGGAGATAACCGAGGCTGCGTTCGTAAATACGCTCTGAAAATCTGATCACCACTCATGGAATGCCTCTTGTCCAATCAAATGACTTGGTCACTTTATGACGTTGCACCTGCACGTGTGTTCCGGCGCTCTCAGAGAGGAAACAAGTCAACTCCGAGCAGAGATGCACCCAGTTTTCTCACGAGCTGGGATCGGCGCATTTTACCAAGAGTGCTGAAGAATCCGTTCCATTTCGCGGTCTTCTTCGGAGCTGGTGTGTGTGCATTCTGGAATGTTTATGTTTGAACGCTTATTTATTTGCCGACGGATGTTTTACATACCTTAAGGAATGACATACTAAAAGTCCCCGTGAATCCCCCTTGTGCTCTCTGAGATATTCAAGATGGCGTCTAAAATGGCCACCATTTGGAGATTTTTCCGTATCTCAGGCTTAAAACCTGATACAAAAGCAATTAAAAGGTCAACATATGTTTTTTAGGGTAAGTAAGTCAATTTCATCATTAGTTTCTTGAATGGAGACATTTCATAATAATAAATCACTTCAGTCATCATCCTCATCATCAGAAAGTGGTGTTGATTCTTCAGTTTCTCCCTCATCATCTAGTAAAGATGGCATTGGTGCTGCATTGTTGCATGTTTGACCACTGCAGTCTGTACACAAGGCAGAGCAGTGTACCCCCATCTTCCTGCAGCCACATGACACTCCACAGCCATCTGCTCTGCAGCCACAAGAGATCATGTTGAGCAGAGTGTCTGGAGCAATGGGGAGGTCAGTTTCAACTGGAGTCAAGATATCCTCAATTTCCATCCCCAATCTGTTGGCTGCAATGGCCTTCCCATCCATTCCTGAACAATGAGATATGTTCTGAATGAATGTTGCTTAGCTGCAGCACTTGTTGGAGGCAAAGTTGCCAACTGGAAGGATGAGGAAAGTGAAGTTCTGCTGATTGCCTTATTGTAAGCAATGTATCGGAACTGATCCAGTGATTCACAACTGGAAGCTCCATACAGCTTCAGGAGGAAGCTTTCACCTGCTTGTTGTACTTGCTGATGACTACTTGCAGCATTGATGAATGTGTCAATTAGATCATACTCTTTCTTCTTATGGAATGGAATGGAATGGAATGGACTTTATTTGTCATTGCTACAGTACAGGTACCAAACAACGAAATTTAGGAGGGGTGGCTCCCCTGTTGTTAGGAAAGGAAGAAAAAAAACACATTTTAGAAAAAGCATAGATGCATAAAATCACAAGAAGGTAAGGAGCTGGTTTACATCAATAAAGGCTATGTACACAATCCACTGTACTATACTGCACAGATAGTCAACTAGGGTTGTCATATTGCACAAAGAGTATTTTTTCACATTATTTTAAAGTGTCACAGTTTGCAGGCTTGAAAATGTACATGTTTGTGCCTCAGCACTAGCTGCCATACAATCCGTCCGGACTGTCCTGGGCCCAGAACTTAGGCCTTTTCTGTGTTCAGGGCCTTGACGGCCCTGTGGTAGAAGCAGTCCTTCAGTCTGTTTGTCTTAGCGGCCGGGGTCCTGTACCTCCTGTTCGAGGGCAGCTTGACAAAGTGTACGTGCCCAGGGTGGGTCGGGTCCCTGGAGATCTTGGAGGCCCTCCTGAGACAGCGTGTGTTGTACAGCTCCTCCAGAGAGGGGAGGGGGGCGCCGGTGATCTTCTGTGCTGTTCTCACGACTCTCTGTAGCTCGTTTCTCTCCGCTGTTGTGCAGCTGTGGAACCAGTTGGAGATGCCGAAGGTGAGGATGCTCTCCACTGCGCCGTGGTAGAAGGCCACCAGTATCTCCTGCTTGTTGTGTTGTTTCCTGAGGCATCTCAGGGTGTATAGCCGCTGTTGTGCCCTCTTGATGGTGCCTTTAGTGTTGTCCTTCCAGGCCAGGTCATCCCGCATGTTGTGTCCCAGGAATCGGAGGGTTGAGACTCTCTCCACGCTCTCTCCGTCGATGAGCAGGGGCTGGATCTCGGACTTTTTCCTCCTGAAGTCTACGATGAATTCCTGGGTCTTTGACTTGTTTAGCAGCAGGTTGTTAACCTTGCACAGCTTGCTCAGTTGCTCTACCTCATCCCTGTACGCCGCCTCGTCCCCCCCCGAGATACATCCCACCACGGTGGTGTCGTCTGCAAACTTTACGATGTAGTTGCTGGGGTGGACGGGGGTGAAGTCGTGGGTGTAGAGGTTGTAGAGGATGGGGCTTAGCACGCAGCTCTGGGGTGACCCAGTGCTGAGGCTGAGGGCTGTGGAGGTGTGGGGGCCCACCCGCACCCTCTGGGGGCGGTCGGTCAGGAAGTCCTTGATCCACGCACATATAGAGTGTGATAGACCCAGGTCTAGTAGTTTGGTCACTAGCCTGTCTGGAAGGATGGTGTTGAAGGCGGAGCTGAAGTCCACGAAGAGCAGTCTCGCGTAGCTGTTTCCCCTCTCCAGGTGGGATAGAGTGGCGTGGAGAGTCGTCGCTATGGCGTCCTCTGTGGACCTGTGGGCTCTGTAGGCAATTATGCACCAGATTGAATGCCTTACGCTTCCCTTGGCGATACAGAGCAGATACAGTGTCACATCCAGTTATAGCATGTAACACCATCAGATATTTACTGGTGTTACCAATGCTCCCTTGAATGTCATGAACCCTGTACACAGTTGTGGGGTTCTTGCAGCATAACATGTAAAGGTCCATATTTGTGGTTGCTTGAGCCACCAGCATTACCAGCAGGTCAGTGTCAGTTCCAACAACAACAACAACTGGTTTGATTGACTCTGCCAATGGCAGAGCAGCAGAGACTATCAATGCATCTGCATCAGCTTGTGCCTGCTTCACCTGAACACCTGCTTGACTCAGCAAGTCACTGAGCATCTCTATCAAACGCTCCTTGTTCTGGCTATTTGCTAGAAATGCTGCCTGAGTTGTTGTGGTTGGCATGTTCTGATCAAATAAGATGTCACTGGATGTGGACTTCTTTGCCCTGCGCAGTTGCTCTGCTGCCTTGGTAGAGATCATGCTGTAGCCATCAAACACAGTTACAGTACCAGCCCCATAGTGTTTCAGGATGTAGGCAATGTAGCAATGGCACACATCTCCGTAAGTAGATGGCTGTGGCCACACCACAGACTGCAACAGATGGCCTCCATCTAGAACAAACTGGCAGTTCTTTGGAATGTTAGGTTGTACAGGGGCAAATTACTTGAGAAGAGTACCTAGAACACTCTTGGTTGTCTTTCGCATGACACCATTATGAAACAGGGATGGAGGTTGAGGAGCAAGCTCATATGACATGAACTGCTCCATGTCAGAACTTGTCTTTAGGACACAGGTGATCCTGTTGAAAAGGAGACTGGGATTCACTACCATGTTTTGTCCCCTGACATTGATGGTGTTTTTATCCCCTATAGTCTTGACTTTGTCAGTGCGATGCAGTGTGATTTCTGAGAACTTTTTTCCTGTTATCCTGGAGGCTGCAGCCAGACCAATCTGGACTGCATTGTCACAATTGACGGTTGTGTCAGCTATAACACCAGTAGCTATAGACACTAGGTGATCAGGCTGGTAACCTGCAAATGGTGGATGTATCTCCAGCCACTGCATAAAGACATCATAGTCTTTGCTGTCTTTAGCCTGAGTGGATGATCGGAGATCTTTGTGTTGTTCAGAGGTAGCACTATGCACACCGGTGAACTTCTCCAAAGCATCACACATAGGGACGCAGTAAGGCAGTGCATGCCATGCACCCATTTGGTCAAGGTGCTGTCTGTTATTCCTCTACCATGGGTCATCCCTCCACTAGTTTTCAGCATCCTCATCAGGAACTGCTCAATTGTCTGGTCAGAGAAGTTGCCAGACCAGAACTCGTTGGCTCGACGGATGGTGAAGTACCCCTTTGAAGAGAACAATGTGTACTCCTCAGGTGGCATGACTTGTTGGATGGAGTTAATCTGCTGCAAGTACAGTCTTGCAGATTTGGCATATGGAAGATGACCTGCTGCATGGAAATGTGGGATCATTCCCTGCACACAGTGAAGATGAAACTTCCAGTTGCCTGTCCTTTCGGCTCTGATGAAGTTGAGCATGAGGAACACCCTAAAAAATTACTTCAAAGTTACAAATGGGCTTAAATGGTGCCTGGGCTTAATGGGTACACTATGTGAATTTTGTGTCATTGTCACATTAATGACCTTGTAATCTTGGTTAACTTTAATTTCAGCAGTGTGTCAATTGTGAATTTGGATTCCTTGTATGAGAAAACATATATTTTAACATTTTTATTGCATTTGTATTATGTTTTAAGCCTGAGATATGGAAAAATCTCCAAATAGCGGCAATTTTGGACGCCATCTTGAATATCTCAGAAAGCACAAGGGGGATTCACGGGGACTTTTAGTATGTTATTCCTAAAGGTATTCTGAACATATCCTGAAAAATTCAGCTTGTTACAAATTTGTTCCGGGTTTGACTCAATTTTGAGCTAATGCTCTTGGACTAATGAGGATGTAGCTATGTAATCAGAATGTTAGGTGGGTTTTGGGATATTACTGCTAGTTAGCTAGTTAGCTAGTTAGTTTCCAGATATTACTGGAACGTTAGCTTTGTAATCAGTGTACCAACCGTTTTATCGAAGACTTGACTGGACGTTACTGCCTGCCAACGTTGACAGAACATAGTATGACAGAACAGTCTCTTCTTCTTCTACTTCCTCATCCATACTTAAGTCATAAAACGACGTCAAGATGAACCCTTTGGAATGATACAGAACCGTTTCAGCACGTGTGAACCTCCCACGTGAGAGGATTGTCTTTTGGGAGTCTTGCTTTGAAAGTGAAGCGGTTCACCTGGCGCGTGGTGCTGTGGCTGAGGACGTTTGAGAGTAGACCTAAGCAGTCTTAAGAAAAAGCCTATAATATAATGCCCGATGTAGACACGGCTGCAGCGAGTAGGCTATGTCAACCATTAGGGGTTAATCAATGATTGAGTTGTTTCCTCTCTATGTGTTATGCTCTGCGTGATCACACCTTATTTCAGGTCATTGTTTTTTCCCCCATCCAGATACGTTTATTTTTTGTTCATTTTTAAACCAGTGTACTGTTGTGATTGTGTAGGTTCTCATGAATAGATCCACTCCACTGGACTGAAAGGAAGTCAGAAAGAAGACCAGGAAGTAGTAGTTTTAGTGAGTGGTAATGGCCTACTCTAACTACAGCAGCCTGAATAGGGCTCAGCTCACCTTTGAGTATCTACACACCAACTCGTAAGTACCATCTTGGGGAAAATACACCCAATACATACCACACATGCATCACACCCAGACCAATTCTCACGCCACCAATGTTCACTTTGCCCAACATGCCGACTTGTGTTTTGAAGGTTTTCTAGGCCTATGGAATAACTGTTTACTAATGACTGCAGTCAGGTTTTTATTTTTTATTTTTTATTTAACCTTTATTTAACCAGGCAAACATGTAAGAACAAATGATTATTTACAAATGCAGCCTGACCAAAAAGCAATGGCTCTTTGGGGTGTGGTGGTGGTACTGTATCCATTTTACCCTCAGTCTGTGACTTGCACTGCACATGATCCATAACAAGGTGACCTGCATGATTCCAAAGAAAAAACAGAGCTCTGAACATGTTACATGAACCATTTGTATGCTGGTGGATTTTGAGATGAAGCCACTCACTAGTGGTCTCCTGAGCCCAGGGCTTCACTGTCTTATCAGTGTAATCCAGAATCGTAGGGGCTCCAACACAGTTTAAAAGCTAAGTTAGAATAGACACTATGGATGACTATATGAAACCTGCTTTCTGGGCACCACTGAGTCTGAAGACAATGGAAGGATGGGGGGGGGGGGTTAGGAGGAATGACGTTGACTGCTACGGAACAATGATTGAGTACATAAAACTGAGCAACACCTGTTTAAAACCCCTGTGAACCGCTGGGATGTTATATAATTTGGTGCTGATGTTCCAAGGTCACTGCTATGTGACAGCCAGACATGAGATTCTCTTTCTATAGCTGCTGTGGCTTACAAAACAAGATTAGGATTCAGATTCACCATAGAGGCCAGGTAGAGCCTGGACATTAACACCATCAAACAATACTGCAAGGATCAACTTTATCTTATGCCACCTGGTGCATGTAAGGCCCCTATTCAATGTGCATCAGCGTACAGTGTACAGAAGCGAGCGTGGCGCAGAGGACCAAACCACAGACCATGTTATCCTGGATTGCCCGGTGTACCACCCACCCAACGGGATGCATGGTCTGTCGGTATTAGATGACGAGACGATGACGTGGCTTCTGGAGGGGTGTCCAGAAATATAGCCCGGGTGAGCCCCTCAACCAGGTCTCGGGGTGGTAAAAGGGTAGCCCCTTGGCCCCGAGCCTGGTGGAGTGGAGAGGAAAACAACTACCCATACGCCGAAGAAGAGGCGTACATCTCTTAATCATTTGGGTTAAGAGTGTAAACATAATGCAAGAGAATTCAAGAACATGGTCTAAGACTGGTATGGACCAAGGCAAATACCAGTGGCAGACCATCCCTCCTCATTGAAGTGTTTTTGTATTTCCTGTATCAAGAATGAGCTGACACTATCCATCCCCTACAATAATCAAAAGGAAAATACTAGAGTATGTTAAATGTAATGGGAGGAAGAGGTCTGACGGGCCAGATGAGACTTTTTGGGGAGGACAGGGGAACCCCGAGGAATGTCAATGAAGCCCCAGTATGCACAGGAGAGGAAACCCCTCGCAAAGTTGAAACAACTCCACGTTCGCAGGAGAGGGAAGCAGTGCTCCTGGGAATCAGTTGAGACTTGCTGCTGATATTCAAGGTGTCAATGCTGAGAGAGACAGCTAAATGTTTGTCTTCAAATCAGTCAGATGTTATGAGAGCATAATTAGAATTATGAGAATTATAATTATCAAACTGCACAAGAGAAAGTTGTTTTAATCACAAGCAGATGAATTAAACTCTGAGCTTTCTAGATACCTCGATTGAGAGAGCACACAGAGAACCCAAATGCTTCTTAATTGTGCTGGGAATCTCAGCCAGCCGCTGTGTAGCAGACGTGTATCAGCTAGACAGTGTTGGCTTCTCTGGTGCTTTGTCAACCCAAATACGCTCGGCAACAAGTAGGCCTACTACTGCGAGCAGAAGATGGAGGGTCAATACCCACCGGTCTCTGCGGAGGAGGTCAAAGGGTGATGATTGCAGCAGTGTTGGCTTTACTATTGTGCTGGAACGTCACTCCCTGGAGACATGTAAGTCCAAATGAGGATGACTAAGTAGTAAATGAAGGAAGATGCTGTGTGATGACTTTCCACAGTAAATTACAATGTACACTGAAGCCTGTTGATGGATGGATGGCGTGATGTTACTACTTTATGAGGAAGATTTTGGAGTAAGAAAAGGTTGTAGGCTTAGCACATCTTAAAAATATATTGTCAACTTCTCAAAATAATGGCTTATGTCACTTTTGAGGAGAATGATGTTTTTGTCTAAATTTCATATATTCTATATTTGGTTCAGTTTTTCTCAACTTGAAAATATGACGTACGCCATTATTTTAAGAAGGTGATGATATACAGGCTTAAGAAAAAGTGCAGATGTGATTTATCATATGAAGCCATTTTCCGCAACAATTTTTGCAACAGTCATTCAGGAGTGTTGATCTTCATTTTCTTACTACTGGACCCCTGGGTCCTACCCACTGATTTAGAGCCAACCATCACAGTACACAATCAGTCGCCCCCGCTATCCCTTACCACCACCCATAAACATTTCATACTACTTGCCCGCCTCTACCCAGACTTTCTTTGCCACTTAAATAAATGTTCAATTGAATTGACTGGTTGTTGTATGTTTCCAGGACAACCCACGAGTTTCTATTTGGAGCTCTGGCTGAGCTGGTGGACAACTCCAGGTACTAATAATGTCAATTGCTAAGGCCTTGAGTTTAATGACTCTTCTATTAACGATACACAACACTGTTCTCACTATGTATATGTGCTGCTAAATCACTTAAAATAAAACTTAGCAGTGTCAGGTTATGTTTACCCTGATCGGTCATACACCTGTCGATCATCTATCCTACAGGGATGCAAATGCAACCCGGATCGACATTTACACAGGTACGCCATGCACACACATATATATACACACACACACACACACACACACACACACACACACACTCTCCGACTCCAACACACATCTACCATCATGTTCTAACCTGTATTGCACCTCCCCTGGCTGACAGAGAAGAGACAAGACCTCCGTGGAGGCTACATGCTCAGTTTCCTGGACGATGGGACAGGAATGGATCCCAGTGAGTGCTACACTGATGTCACTCATATACAATGACTTACAATAACAGGGCTCTAACTAACAGAGACTGAGGTCCAAGTTATACTAGCATGTCTCATGGTAGGGTTAGTCTAACAAGTCAGTGCAGCATTGAACCATGCTAATCGCTGGCTCTTTCTCTACATCTCACTCACTCTCTCTCTCTCTCTCTCCATCCTTCACTCTCAGATGAAGCTACTCATGTGATTCAGTTTGGGAAGTCCAGTAAGCGAACTTCAGAGTCCACTCACATCGGCCAGTACGGCAACGGGCTAAAATCGTAAGAGACATGTGGAACTCCCAGATGAAGCTGACGGACAGACCCCACTGAATAGATGTGTTGTGTCTTTGGAGGTTATTGACTTACTGTGGTGTGTCTGTTCTTTAGGGGCTCCATGCGTATTGGGAAGGACTTCATCTTGTTCACTAAGAAGGAGAACACACTCACCTGCCTGTTCCTGTCTAGAACATTCCATGAAGAGGAGGGGCTGGATGAGGTCAGGGGTCAGCTGTAGTGGTTTAATCTGGCAATAAAGTGTAGGATGTCTTTTGTTGAATCCCAAATGGACTCCTAGCATCCAGGCACTTTATGTAGATCTGAAAGGACTGGAGAGGTGTATCCAATAGGGCCATGATTTCACTAGTTTCTGTTGTTTATACCTATTCCATTCAGTGTGTATGGCCTGTACAATAATGCTGGTTATCTTCCCTCACACCGGCAAAGAACCGTTTCGGTTTGCATTTGCAAACCAAGTCTGGAACCGGCCGCCGCGTTCAGACCGAAACTGAAAAGTTGGTTCGCAGCGGGAATCTGAAAATAGTGGTTCTCAAGCGGGAACCAAAACGTAGAACAGTCACGTCGTCAGTAGGTGTGTCATATTCTAGGCTGCAAAGACCAGCAAGAAGGAAGGAGACGAAATGGGATCTAATCTAAATCTAATCATTAGTGATCAAAACAATTATCAAAAGTTTCATCATTCTCTCTATCTTCCTCACATGCTCAGCAAACACACACACTCACACAAGCGAACGCAAATTTCGTAAGCCATTTCTATTCCAGTAATGGAGCAGCTGATTAGTAAGAGAACGCGTGTAGAAAGTGTCTTTTGTTTCGTTTCATAGAAAATAGTGTTTATTTCAGATACTGTAGTGGAAGATATTATCCTAATTTCCAGTGAAGTAGCCGCCATCTAGTTGTGACATTTTTGTTTATCCTGCCCCTTCATCACCCATCGTTGATGACGCGGATGGTTCTGGTTACACTTGTATGAACGCGTGCTGGTTCGCCAGACAGCATCAAGGTTCGGAGGTTCCCGAACACGAACGTGAACCGGAACAGTTCTTTGTCGGTGTGAAAGCCCTATGAGTGACTCCTCTGTCAGGCGATGAGGTTGGGACTCAGTAAGATGGAGATTGTCCTTTAAGCATTTGTGTAATATTCAGTTATTCCCTCCCCTGTCAGGTGATTGTGCCTCTCCCCACCTGGGAACTGAAGACCAGGCAGCCAGTCACAGCTGACCCTGAGAAGTATGCCATTGAGACAGAGCTCATTTACAAGTACTCTCCTTTTAAAACTGAACAACAGCTGATGGAGCAGTTCAACAAGATAGAAGGTAGCAGTGGTAAGTGTGTGTGTGTGTGTGTGTGTGTGTGTGTGTGTTTTGCCGGGAGGGGGGAGGGGGCAGCTGTGTGTTTTAACAGCAGTCATTTGTGTGTAGGTACTCTGGTGATCATCTATAATCTGAAGCTGATGGATACTAGAGAACCAGAGTTGGATGTAGAGACAGACCACCAGGATATTCTGATGGCTGGGACTCCAGCAGAGGGAGTGTGAGTATTAGTGTGTGTGTGTGTGTGTGTGTGTGTGTGTTTTCATGCGTGCATGATAGCATGAGGGGGAGGGGGGGGACATAAACATGAGGGGGGAAAATATATATTTTGGATAAACATTTGTACTGTAAATGTGCATGACTAACCTGTACTTAAGGTAGTGATCAAGACTATGTGTGTGTAGTGATAGCATCACTTCCATCCCCACAGTAAGCCAGAGCGGCGATCATTCCGAGCATACGCAGCTGTTCTGTACATTGACCCACGCATGAGGATCTTCATTCAAGGACACAAAGTCAGGACCAAGAGAATGTCCTTCTGCCTTTATAAACCTAGGTAACACACACACACTTCACAAAGAGGTCTTCGTGCACCTCATAGAAATCCAGGTGCACTCTATACAGTCTATACAACAACTGTGTCTGTGTGTCATCAGGGTGTATAAGTACACGTCAACTCGCTTCAAAACCCGTGCTGAGCAGGAAGTGAAGAAGGCTGACCACCTTGCTAAGATCGGTGAGTCTCCCCTCCTAAATGTCGTTGTTTGGTACCTGTACTGTAGCAATGACAATAAAGTCCATTCATTCATTCATTCATTCATTCTCCATTCGAAATAACTATTTTAACTCTCAGAACCCTTTTCTACACACTTAAACCACCTGTGCTGTTTGGCTGAATGCGTGTATGTGTCTTTCAGCTGACGAGAAGGCTCGCGAGGCGGAGAGTAAGAGTTTAGCTCTGGAGGCCAAACATGGCGATGACCTGTCCAGAGATGCACGGGTAAGAACACACACACACACACACACATACAAAACGAACCATCACATTGTTGCATGGAAGTTATTGTTCTTTCTTAATTCTATAAACATGGCAATATTTTGCAACCCACTTGCAATATCATGCCCGGTCCTCTTCCCCAGGCCATGCTGAGGAAAGCCCAGGAGTTGGCCTTGATGCTTCGTGGAGATGCCGAGATGAAGAGGAAGATCCAGGAGACCAAACAGAAGTCAGTCGAGACGATCATTTACATTTACATTTTTGGTATTTAGCAGACACCTTATTCCAAAGGGACTTATAATCGATACATTTGACTAAGCAAGTGAATCATAAATTCACCTGTCGTAGCAGGAAGAGTAATCTAGCTCAGGCCAGGGGCCATTGGCAGTCGTGAAGACAATAAAAACAATTGTTTAAATGCAAGGGTTTATTTATTTACAGAAGTCAGTCTACCTTATAAATAAACAAATAAAATTAAGCTAGTTACAACTATAAAACGTACACATCCCTACTTCTCTCTCTCTCTCTTTCTCTCTCTCTCTCTCCACCCCTCTTCCCAACGCTTCTCTTTCTCTACCCCCCTCAGAGCATTAAAGGAGCCTAAGGAGCTGAGTTTTATCTTTGGGGTGAACATCGGGCAGAGGGACCTGGATGGGATGTTTGTGTATAACTGCTCTCGCCTCATCAAACTATACGAAAAAACAGGGCCTCAACTGGAGGGAGGAATGTGAGTCACACACACACACACACGTACAGTATGTAACTGAAGAGGAAGTATGCTAACTGTGGACTCTTAATGCTTAACTCTACTATCAACTATAAATGCGTATTTCTCTGTATGTATGTCAGGGCGTGTGGAGGTGTGGTGGGGGTTGTGGATGTTCCCTACCTGGTTCTGGAGCCCACTCACAACAAGCAGGACTTTGCAGATGCTAAAGAGTACCGACATCTTCTGAAAGCCATGGGAGAACACTTAGCCCAGTACTGGAAGGATAGCAACATCGGTGAGACTCACGCAACAGCAGAGTTACACTGACACAACCCCTTAACCACTATAGAATGGTTCAAATTGTTTCTGTGTTTTGTTGTGTGTGTGTGTGTGTGTGTGTGTGTGTGTGTGTGTGTGTGTGTGTGTTGTAGCTCAGAAGGGCATTGTTAAGTTTTGGGATGAGTTTGGGTACCTGTCTGCCAGCTGGTCCTCGACCCCCTCCTCAGAGCAGAGGTACAAGAGACGCCGTGCCATGGAGATACCACACACTATACAGTGTGGTAAGTTGCACTCACGCACACAGTAACTTTCAGCACATATACAAAGACACTGATCTCCTTCTCTCCATCCCCTACAGATAAGTGTTTAAAGTGGAGGACTCTGCCATTCCAAATGGATGCAGTGGATAAACGATATCCAGACAGCTGGGTGTGTCTGATGAACCCTGACAGCACCCAGGATAGGTACACAGAGAGACTTGATTGATTGATTGATTGATTGATTGATTGATTGTACTTTATTGTCCCCGAGGGGAAATTTGTCTTGGGCATGGTACTTTCATGCTTCAAGTGCAACAGTGACGATACATACAACATACAGTAGACAAAGTAAACAACAGGACAGCAACAAACATTGAGTGACATTGGCAGGAGTTTCCACCTGGACATGGCATCATTTGGTATAAATATATATTGCACATAACCCTCCCTTCAAGTGGTGTTTTCGAATATTGCACATGGCCCTTCAAGTGGTGTCTAAGATAAAGTGCAGGTGCTGGTGATCATGTCCTAATCATCGTTTCTGCTTGAGAGAATTGATTAGTTTAATGGAGAATGGGACAAATTATAGTTTTAAGAGCTTATAGTTACATCTTGGCATGCGAAGCCTTCTACCTAGGGGGAGAACTTCGTATTCTGTGGAGAGCGGATGTTGGGGGTCTGCGATTATCTTGTTAGCCTTGTCCAGGACAGCTTTTTCATATAGTTTATTTAGGATCACATAGTCTCTTTCACCTACAATTTTCATAGCTGTTTTGTGAATGCTGACTAGTCTGTTTGCTGAATGCTGAATGCTGACTAGACACCCACTATTACATATAGTCACCTTCTTAAAAGTCACTTTTGAGGAAAATTATGTTTTTGCCTAAATATACCATATATACCATATATACTAGATTTGGTTCAGTTTATTCAGACTTTTGCAACACTTTAGAAATATGATGTAAGCCATTATTTTAAGAAGGTGACAATATGTGTATGCGCTACTGATATGATGGAACTATTGGCATCATTGTGTGTGTGTGTGTGTGTGTGTGTGTGTGTGCGTTCTGGTGTTTTAGGTGTGATGCGGCTGTGCAAAAGCAGAATGTACCGTATGGAGTTCTAAAGAAGGACAAGCAGACAACTGAGGACAAACAAAAAGAGCTCACAGATAAGATCAAACAACAGCAGGAGAAACTACAGGCACTTCAGGTAGACACACAGTTACATAAACATGCACACTCCTTTTTCAGAGGGGAACTTTCTCATGTTTGTTGATTAAATAGACTTGAGCCCAAACTGTTTTTGATGAATGGCGTAAATCTGCACCCCCTAATTGGTGTGTGTGTCTGTGTCTGTGTGTGTCTGTGTGTGTCTGTGTGTCCGTCCGTCCTCGTGTCCTCAGAAAACTAGTACTATCAGGTCTTCAGCAGATGTGCGGAAGTTACCTTTGGATGTCAGCTTGAGACCTAACACAGAGAACTCTTCTCAGGTACCTCACACTGGTACATACTCTCTCTCTTGCTTTCTAAATATAATATAATATATACATATATCAATCTCCTGTTCTCTGGGTCTCCTAGGCAACCAGGTCGTCAGAGCGAGTGACACGCCCCCGCTCTCCCCCCTTACCCGCCGTCCTCAAAAACCCCCCAAACTTCCCTCCATCCTTCAGCCGCAAACCCACTAATGTCCGGACTGCTGCTGCAGCTCCCTCTCCACCCCCTGCTCCCAAAGCTGACCTATCTAAAGCCAGAGCTGCAACAAAGCTCCCACCCCCAGCTGCAAAACCCACCCCCAAAGCACCTGCCAAGACCCCTGCCAAGCCCCCTCCACCCAGCCGCAGCTCACGGGTAAGTGTGTGGTGGAATTCATCAGCTTGCTGGGTCAGGGTTTGTTTTTGTGACTATTTGGTTTATACTTCAACCAAAAGTGTTGGCTAGGTGAACAGTAAGATCCATGAAATTGAAAAATTCACAAAAAAAAATGGCCTTTGTTGTGGCCTGGTCGAAATAGGTAGCGTAAATGCCACAGCTGGTTTCCACTTCACTCAGTTTTTTCTTGTACCTGTGATGTTCACATTCGGGTGATGCTGACTCAAATGAGTGAACAAGTTCGACGTACAGCCAGCTACATACCCGATCACAGTTGAACAATGCCGGCATATAGCTTTGGTCCGATCCACCTGTCTTTGTCCATCGTCATTGTAGGTAACCGAGAAACCGTCGTTTTCCCAAAAAGGAGATTTAAGGGAAGCTAGAGGAACTTCAAGCTCTAGTTTATCTGTGTTCGCCATAACGACTGCTAAATTACTAACGATCTCTCTGTGGCGTGTGTGCACATGCGTACTGGCTGAGATAACTTTTCTGTGCGTGATTAATATATATTTTAAAAATAAAATAGTGCTACAGAACCAACATTAGTTCTGTCCGTTTAATTTGCGTTTATTTGGGAAAATGTTAAAAATCGACTGACCATCAGGAACAAATAATCGGTTATTCTGTCCCATCCCCAGAAAGCAGTTATGGTAGTAAGGTCTCTCTGTATGTATGGTATGGTATGGTCCCTCTGCAGACTCCAGCCAAATCCTCTCCTGCCAAACCAACCACACCTGCTAGCAGCCAACGCAAGAGAGTGATAGAGCAGGAAGAGAGTGAGGAAGAGGAGGAGGAGGAGGAAGAAGAGGAAGAAGAAGAAGATAGTGAGGAAGAGGAACCACAGCTCAAGAAATCCAAGATAGCATCGGCAGTTGGGAATCGTGGTAAAGCTCTTGAGAAGGCATCTCCAGCCAAACGGGGCAAGGTGACAGAGGTATGTATGCACGCACATACATACACACACACTCAACTACTTCTCAGACTTCCAAGTGTGTTGAGAGCATACATCTTTCTCTGTTAAGACCCTGGTCAAGTCAACTGTCCAGCAGATTCAGTCTCAGTGTTGTGTTGTTTCACAGTGTCAATTCATCACATTTTCAGTTCAGTTATAGTGATGGCAAGAAGAACCTTGCTTAGCATGTATAGACAGACAGATAGACAGACCAAAAGATGGAAAGACCTATCGTTAAGGAGGAAGTAAATGAATGAGGGCACATGAAAAGGAAAAAGGATGGAGTAGTGTTAGAAGAAGAGAGAGAAGAAAAAGAAGGCTGCCTTGGCTGAGAAGAAGTGGAGGTCCTTCAAAGACAACCAAGAAAGGAGATATAAAAGCACGTCAGTCCATGACAAACGTGTCAGAAGTGAGCAGGCCTCTATTAAAGCAGAGTGACTTGGAGGGTAGTCTCTATTATGAATGTGGACTCCACTATGTATGCTAGCTGGTGCTTTCTCAAGTCCCCAAACAGTGATAGCAAATGAAGAGACGGCTAGAGTTCCACAGCTGCCCCATGGTGCAGGTCTTCATGCAACGTTGAAGTGGAACAGCAAGACTGCAGCTGCAATCAGACCCACTCTGCTGTTGACCTTGTAGGTGGTCATGCCCCCTGCCAGCACTAAGTTCCCCCAGCCTGAGAAGAAGAGTGTAACCATGGCAACATCCCGGCCGACCCCTGCGACACCGCCCCTGACTGGCAGAGCATTGCCCTCCTCCACCCCTAAACTCACCCCCACCCCACAGCCTGGGGCTAAAGCCAAGGTACACACACACATACACACACACACACACACACACACACACACACACACACACACACACACACCTTACAGCCTCCATGACCAAACCCCCCACCCTTCAGCTGAGGACCAAGGTACTCACTACTGTCTGTAACCCTCACCTTCAGCCAAGACCAAGGGCTCTTCTCCTTCTCAACTAACTCAACTACTAAGTAGAATGGGTCCTGTCTTCTACTAACTCTGCTATATATGGAATGGGTTCTCTCCAGCTCTCCTTATTGACTTGAAATGACAAGTCGGTGATGGGTCCTGTCCTTCTCCCCTAACTCTACTCTAAATGGAATGGGTCCTGCCCTACTCCTATCTACTCTTTATGGAATTGTCTCAACTCTAAATGGAATGGGTCCTCTCCTTCTCACTTTGGATTTTGGTGTCTCTTTTCTATTTCCATCCCTGTGTTTTCTACACAGACATGGTCAGGACCAGCTCCTGACAAGACACGCTGAGTGACTGTCCAGTGGATAGGTTCTGGTATAATTCTGGGTTGTGAGCGTTTTTAAATGTACTGTGTTTTCATGTATTGTGTTGTGCATCTTTCAGGTGTCTGATAGTGATGAGGGGGAGGACCCAGCAAAGGATCTGAAGAATGCTCAGAAAGGTGAGAGATGCCAGGTGGTCTACAGAGTTCCACAGCTGAACACACAGTGGGACAACAGGACTTGGGATGTACACAAATGCTTATGCTCTGAAATGCATCCATAGTCCCTGTAATGAAATTGTGTATGTGTGTACATGTGTATTATCTCCTGTAGATAAGGGTTTGCTGGTGGAGGTGCGTGTGAGTAAGGAGTGGTGCACCGGCAGAGTGGTTGCCATAGAGACCAGTAAGCAGAGTGTTCGTTGGAAGGTGAAGTTTGACTACGTGCCCAGATCCACCCCCAAGGATCGCTGGTACGGTCACTCTTAGAGAGAGAGGCATAAAGACATAAATATGTATACCTTTTCTCTGTTCTCTTACACATCTGTGTGTGTCTGTAGGGTGTTCAAGGGCAGTGAGGAGGTGAGGTTGATGCGCCCAACCTCCCCCATCACTCAGACCCCTGACACACAGCTGGAGACAGAAAAAGGAACCGCCCCCATGGAACCTGACACCTCCCAACCAGGAACCAGTCGAGAGGTGACCGACAGCCTGGTCACCATGATGAGGTAAGCTAACAATGTCATCACTGGTATTGCTGTATTGTTTGGATATGATGTAACTGCTGCTGTATGATGGTGTGTGCGTGGTGTGTCTCCAGGACACTGCTTCGTTATTTCTTTCCCCCTGATTTCCGGATCCCAAAAGATGACGTCAACAGTATGACAGCAGAGGAGCTGGTGGCCTTCCCCATGGTAAGACTGACCGCTGATTTGTACACACAACCCTTACCGTGATCCTCAGTTATAGAGATCATGGGCCCTATTATGCACTTCATCAATAAGACGAGGCGGTAGATCTAAACTTAAGACGTGGAGGCGTGGTCAAGGCCACTTTGCTATTATGCGTGCTGTAGTGGGCGCCTAAAACCCGGCGCTAAGCAAAGAAATTAGTCATGGGTGTGTTTTGGGCGTCTTCTCAATCAACCCAATCAGCGTGCCAGGTGCCATTCCCTTTAAGAACCGGCTGCGTTGAGTCATTAGCGCTATGCTATTATGGAAGTCCTAAGAAGGAGGTCAGCGCGCTTCTCTGCCTCTCCCTTCTGAAATAAAGCATTTATACTGTGACCGTAATTGACGTCTTGCCGTGGAGCCACGTGCGTGTTCATGTGTGCCCACATGCATGCGCAAACCGCGGAGGCGCGCTCGTGTTTCAAAACGTGCATGAAGTCTAAACGTAAGAACTTTTCAAACCACTTCTTAGCGATAGGAGTAAAGTCAGATCGCATAATAGCAGGGGCGCCTAGTGCACTTCATTAACATATGAACACTCCCACAATGAGCAATATATGCACGGGAGTTTTACGTCTTATGTGTGGGCGCCTATCGACACCTGCATAATAGCAGTAGCGCGTATGAAGCGCATAATAAGGGTGGCGGTAGGTCTTAACCTGGCGGTGCGTCTTAATTAACACTTAAGACGGCAAGTTAAGAAGTGCATAATAGGGCCCCTAATCTGGTCTCTCCGGCCTTTGATCTGCAAGGTTCTTAAAGCAGACAAAATCTGACAAATCATGGTGTCATGGAGGTGAGGTTCCAAATGGAAAAAGGGTTGAAAAAAAATCCCTCGGATGTTTTCATAATTCGACTAGGTCAGTTTTAAGTTTCATTTGGTTTCTTCAAATTTCTTCACACAATCATTGCCCATCGCTCGCGAGGTAGATGACAGCAAGCATACGGAAGAAGTGGAAGTTAGAGGGAACGCATGTGGAGAAGCTAAACAAAGCTGATTTGACAGAGTGAATGCAAACAGAAGAGATGGATTATCACGAATGGAAGAGATGCATGCGTGCAATAATGTATCTGTATCTAATCCTGTCTGTGTGTCCCTGTAGAAGGAGTATTTTCAACAGTACGAGTTGGGTCTCCAGTCATTGTGTAACTGGTACCAGAGCAGAGCTGATGCCAGGGCCAAAGCTGTGGAGGAGAAGAGCAGCAGTGCTGAGACTAAGTTGAGGGAGGCCGATGAGAAACTACAGAAACTACGAACCAACATTGTAGCTCTGCTACAGAAAGTACAGGAGGTAGTTATACACACACTGTCTCTCAGACTTACTTACATACACACACACACACACACACACACACACACACACATATATACAGTCATACGCTGAACACTAATGTCTCTTCTTCCCTCCTGTAGGACTTTGACATAAACACAGGTGATGAACTGGACGCTTACATAGAAGGCTTGCTCACCGAGGGAGATTAGAAAAGAGAAGAGGAGAGAAGAATGAACAGAGACAAACACAGACAAAGAGTCTCCACTCAGTTCCTTACTCGCAAGACAGCTCTCCACTCTATTTCATTCTAGACTCTGGTTGTGCTTCCGTTCATATAGGGTGAGGGTGTCCATGTTTGTGGGGCAAAAGGTGTGGCCGATACATGCACAGTTCCCTGAGCATCTGAGGATGACCTCTGTTTGGTTTGTTTTTTATAAAACTGCAGTATCTTTATCTTTCTGTTTCTGTTAAGTTAGCATCTCCATCCTCTCTGGGTTTGTACAGGTTTTATGTTGGTCCGACTGAGACTAGCCCATTAGCGTGTAGCGCATGTCTCATTTTAGTCCTTTTATATAGCCGTTATGTATGCTAATCTGTATTAAACCAAGAAGTCTTGATTGACTGTAGAACAAAACAGTCTTGAATAGGTTATCCCAGTATTCCCAGCCCAGACCAGTTCTAAAGCTTATTTTTCTTACTGCGTTTTATCAGTATCATTATTCCCCCAATATTTCATCTTGTCATCTTGATGTGACTGTTCACTGTGTTCATTTTGGTCTGAAAGTGATTGTCTGGATTTCAACTAACTGGCTTTTCTGTTTTGAGTTATTTAAAATTATTTGTTCATAGAAAGTTTTATTAAAAGATGGACATGTTGGCTGAACAAAAGATGCTGTATTTTTGACTAATCTCTATATGAAGCAACAATAAAAACAGGTTCCCAGACAACTTTACTACATGCTTATTATGTTATGTCATTACGTTGTCACTACATATAAACATCTTGAATATCATATGCATTATTACTGTGAAGTGAAGGACTGAAGTGAGTGTCGAAGCCCAAGTCTTCGAATGTCAGAGGTAATGTAGAATAGTTAGTGTGCGTATTAAGTTTTGAATCTTGTAAAACAAAGGATGGTTCAGGGGCTCCCTACGTTACCAGCTTTGCCGAATGGCAAGGCAAGTTTATTTGTATAGCACATATCATACAACAAGGGGCAATTCAAAGTGCTTTACATACATTATTTAAAAATACAGCAAGAGGAGCATAAGAAAATAAAAATGACAATGAATAAAAGCAAATATAAGAAGTAAATAGATAAATCATTTAAAAAGACAATAGTTAATGGAAAAAAGACATTGATAGAAGTGTTTGTGTTTAATCATAACTGGTGCAAAACATGAAGGTTTTTAGCTTAGATTTAAATATTTTAAGGGTTTGGGCCTGTTTGATTTCTTCAGGGAGATTGTTCCAGGAGCATGCAGCTGTGTGACTGAAAGCTGCTGCACCGTGTTTTGTTTTTACTCTTGGAATTATTAGCTGATTAGTCTCAGCTGACCTTATAGGGACCTTGCGGGAATATAGGGTGGGAGGAGATCTGATATGTATTTTGGTCCAAGACCATTTTGTGATTTGTATGTAATTAGGAGGATTTTGAATTCAATTCTCTGAGAGACTGGTAGCCAGTGCAGGGATCTCAGGATTGGTGTAATGTGTTTTTGTTAGGAACCTAGCAGCAGCGTTTTGGATGAGCTGCAATTTACGAACAGCTCCTTTAGATAGGCCTGTTAGTAGACCATTACAATAATAGAGACTACTCGGAACAAATGCATGGATGAGTTTTTCAAGGTCTTGCTTGGACATGAAACCTCTCATTCTTGTTATGTTTTTCAGGTGATAGTAGGCTGATTTAGTTATCGAATTTATGTGGCTGTTGATGTTTAGATCGGAGTCTAGAATTACACCAAGATTTCTGACCTGTTTTTTAGTT
>NC_137678.1:6706425-6718925 GCF_963989245.1 Nansenia antarctica
TTCATTCTTTTGAATTCTGTTAATGGGCCTCGTCGTCATGACATGAAGACTCCATGTCACATCTGATTCACGTATTCACTGACTGTGTGCTTGCTTAAAATCAAAAGTTGCTTCTGATGTGGCTTGTGGTGTATGACAGATCTATTCAAGGGAGAAGACTATATATGTGTGACGGGGACTGGTATTTTGGTCTCCAAGTCGGCACGGTCATTTTTTCAGAACATTAAAGTCCATATCAAGATGATGTGAATTGCAAGGACAAGGCTGTATCATTGATTGACTACTTGACTATTGTTTGTCTCTGATTTCTCTCTAGGATATGAATTCCTCTGAGCATGGGGAACACTCGGATGGAGAAATGCTTGAGAGAGGTAAGTCTCTGGACCACTCCTACAGTCTCTGGACCGCTCCTACAGCTTAAGCCTGGTACACACAGAAAGATTTTCTAAATCTTAACAGATTTTTTTATCTGAGACAGACCCCACACATGAAGATAAAAAAATCGAAATGGATTGAAAGTTTTGATTGTATTGTGTGTGGTGTGCTCCGATATTCCCAATACAGCACACCACACACATAAAGATCTGTCCTAGGATAGTCTAGACTAGAGTCTCGTCCCCCAAGCCAGAAATCTCGCGTGATCAGGGTAGCAGTACCCTGACTGACCTGTACGAGGCAGCCATGTGCGACAGGGCAAATAAAGTGCAGAAGAACGAAAAGAAGACGCGTCAGTCAGCTCGCTTCTTGATTGGCCACATTCCATCCACGTCACAATCGGACTCGGGAGTCGGCCACACAATTTTTGATCGTTAATATTGAACACCTTTAATATTTACGATCGTCGGCCCCGACCAATTTCCGAGCAGATTGTCGGGACAACTCATAACACACCTCACACCACAGGATAATCTTGTAGGATAATCTTTAGAGCCATCCGATAATCAGGCGTTTGCTGTCCTTGGTCGGAAGGGGGGAAATCGGGCCAAAATCGGCCAGATTATCTTTATGTGTGTACCAGGCTTAAACTGACTTAATAATGATGCAACATTCACTGGTGGATGGACAAACTGAGCGAAACCCACAAGGTTGAATCCTAAAACCATCCCCTCCCCCCCAACAACAAAAACATTGGACCAACTTTTTAGATTTCTTCTTATGCGCCCACAACACAAAGATAGATCAACAACGACAACCCAGCACTGTCTAAAAAGCATCACGTATATAATCAAGAATAAAACCGAAATGGGGATTATAACAGATTACTTTGAAACAGGTTAAACTTTTTTTGTTGCTGTTCAATTCGCTTGGAGTTTGCCAAGCCATTGTTGTAGTCGGCTACAATATTGCGAAGTTAGACTGTGCTAGAAAATGCTACTCTTATTCGGAAAGACTGAGGGAGAAGTACAACTGCAACTAGCTGTTTGCAGGAACCAAATACAGTTTCCCCTGTAAGTATTGGAAAGAGGAAGCACTTGTCGTCTTTTAGCTCTATACATCAACTTTTTTAAACATACAGGGCTCCAAAAGTAATGAAAAAGATCATATAATGTCCAAATAAAACACTTATGTTTAGTATTTGGTCTGATGATAATATTCATCTTATCTGTCCACAAGACCTTTTTCCAGACCTCTGCAGATGTTTTTGCTACTTTTTAGCAAACTGTAACCTGACCATCCTTTTTGAGGATAACTAGTGGTTTGCATCTTGCAGTGAAGCCTCTGTAGATCAGCCGGTGATTCTGCGGATGATATTCTCAGACACATTCACGCCTGCCTCCTGGAGAGTGTTCCTGATCTGTGGGACAGTTATTTTGGGGGGTTTCTTAATTATGGTGAGCATTATTCGGTCATCCACTGTGTTAGTCTTCCAAAGCCTAAAATTGATTGGTTGACGGTTAGGGCTGGGACGACGCGTCGACGTAATCGACTACGTCAATACGTCGACTTGCGTAATGTGCGTCGGTGCGTCGCAAATAAACAACATGGCTGCGACCAGTGGAAACATGGAGGAGGCTACTAGCTAATGTTACACAAGCAATGTAGCTCACCACAGTTTGTATGTCTTGTCTTCTGGTGTTAGTAACGTTAGCTATGTAGCTGGCTAGCTACGGTAGCCTATTGTCATTGTGGTGATCGCACCTACGTTATCTAGCTCGTAGCTCGCATGCTACGTTAGCATCAATTTAGCTAATCATAACATAGCAGCATTTCTAACTGCAATAGCGGCACTGCGCCGACGTGGTGGCGGGGGCGCTGTTTTGCAAATAAGTTAGCTTTCGTTTTTGCTAGCGAAATAATTGATAGTATGTTGACTGCTCAAGGAGAATACATATTTGAAAGTACAGAATGCCTGAGAGCCTTATATTGCATTATATTATATTATATTTTGAATGGTCATCTGGTGCCTGAATATTGTGTTTTCCTTTACATAAATAATGACATTTCCACCATAAATTGATGCAGAAAGGGCACAAATTGGTGCATATCAATTCACCAGAATGCAAGAAATTAAGTGTTTGATGTTTAAGGACCCCCAAACAGCCCTGCTTCATGGGCCCCCCCGATGTCAAACACCACTGGTACCACCTCCGCCTCATTTTGAGCCAGGAAAAACCCTGATGGCCATGTTGGCATTCAAGTTGGCTAAACATAGCAGTGAGTCTGCCCTGTGTCTGGGGCTGTTTGACAGAGGCAGTTACAGTAGTAGTAGTAGCAGGTCGCCGAATTAAAGGTGTCTGTGTTTAATTGCAGGCCCACAGACAGCCCCCATACATCAGCTGATCATTTAAAGGGGCGGCCGTCTGAGTAATGTGCATGTCACACGCTGCTTTGTTTTATAAGAGCAGCAGCTATTACCCAGAGTGCTTTACAAAGACACTGTTAAACAGAGAGAGACAATACAGCCATTATTTTGGGGAAAATTAAGTGATACATTAATCGAACAGTAAAAAAAAATATCGTTAGACTAATCGTTACACTAGTCGTTAGAGTAATCGACTAACCGGAAAAATAATCGCTAGATTAATCGTTAGAAAAATAGTCGTTAGGGACAGCCCTATTGACGGTACATTTTACTTGTCCTATCCATTTGACTTGTTGCAGACAACAGCCTTGCGATCCAAATCAATCCAGATCACGCCCTCAAATTGACAGATTTCATTAGGCCTGACTAATGGATACAGATAATCATGTTAACTGGTGAAATAAATTATGATTATATAATATCCTGTTGTCTGATGGTATAATAATCGGAAGATAAACGAAATGATTGGAACAAATAATACATTTAAAAATGTAATCACCTGACAGCCAACTGTAATGTTGCATCATTAAATCATTTAGGTGCATCCACACACCTGTGAAACAATACACTACAATATTTTGATGAATGAATTTAACTTGAAGAGTTCTGTGCAGAGAGAAAACCCGTTCAAGACGTTAAAAAGGAGACGGAGGACTGTGCTGTTTGTGAGCCAACTGAAGAACCTGGAGGATGGTCCCTGGGAACGTCTGAGGCCACCAGTAAACGTACTGCGGCTGAGATGGGCTTTGACATTCAAAATGCTGAATTGGACCAGTCCAGCAACAGCAAGAGAGTTAGAGTCACCAAAGAGGTAAATGAACCTCATAATACCTCACAGGGTTCCACAGGGTGCCCGGAGCAAGTAAAACATTTGCTGGGTTTGTTTGCGCGAGCACGACGACGCTGCTAGATCGACGCAGCGTCGTCGGGCTCCCGCAAACAAACCCGGCGAATGTTTTACTTGCTCCGGGCAAGTAAAACGGCGTTACTGTCGAACCCTGCCTCATGATTGAACTTAATAATAATAGTATTCAACCAAAAATGTATAGATGGGGTTACGTGGTTAAGTTTCATCCGTACGTATTTCTTAGCTTTCCATTTTTATATCATAAAGTTATGACTGTAAGCAATAACAAGTGAATGTTGTTTTGGTCCCTGCAGGCACAGCAGCACTTGCTGGGGAAATTGGCTGAAGAGACTAAACCTCAACCCCTCTCCCCGACAACAACTGTAGAAAAGGACCCTGGCCAGGGGAAGACCATCGCCTCTTACAGGAAGCCTCTCTATAGCATCTCTCACAGAATCACAGAGAAGAGGGTCACACCGAGCCTTGACCAACATGCTCAGCATGAGGGAGAAGTACGGCTCACCTACAAAAGCCTTTTATCTCCGAGGTTGGTCAACACAGAGGAGCACAACCGAAGTGAACCTTTCCCTGCCGTGGGGGCAGGGTCCATGTCTTCAACGGACACAAATCTTTACCCCTTGATTGAGAAGATGTTCTTCATCCTCAACACGCTGAACTCGAGCATGACACAGCTGCACAGCAAGGTGGATCTACTTTCCCTGGAGGTGACTCGCATTAAAAAGCAGATCAAACCCTCGGAGATGGCTACTGAGTTCCAGCCTCCGCCAGAGTACCTATTGACAAGCGAGGAGCTGAGTCAGCTGATGGAGCAGACATCCAGTGCTGGGGAGTTGGGTTGTCGACTGCTGGTGCAGCTGTTCCCTGAGCTGTTTAAAGCCAAGGAGTGCACCCATGGCTGCATTGCCAGCAAGAGAACTTTGGACTCCCTCCATCTGCAGCTCATACGCAACTACGTGGAGGTATGCTTCCCTCTAGTTAAGAACAACAACATTTGGCAGGATGAATGCCTATTACAGGTTAATGACTTCTTTAATCGCTTCTGGGCCCAGAAGGATATGGAGAGTGGGCAGTCTTGTGGGAAACAGACTATCACAGGCCGTGGTATTAAGTCTGAGAGGAACCAAACATGCCATTTCATAAACGAGGTGGGAGAAGATGAAGACCTCTCACTAGACTCCAATGGCCAGCACAACACGGTTATGTCGGACCTTGCGTTTCAGGATCAGGAGAGAGAGGATCTTGATGAATTCTCTTCCCCTGAAGACTTTGTGATTTTTCTTGTGAATCGACTTTTCCCTGAGGAGGGGAAAATGACAGAGGGACATAGAGGATTTGGTAGTGTGGGAAAAATGATCCTGGACTCTCACAGGATAGAGATCATTCGGAAGTACATGGAGGCAAATTTTCCTGATGTCCCAGAGGATAGTTGGCTACAAGTGTGTGTCCAGCACATGGAGGAAATACCAGAGGGTTCTCACAGTAACGGCAATGGCAGCGAGCCTGAAAACAATGACTCTGAGAGCTATGACTCCACAAGCATTCCCGACGATGTCTCCATCATCAAGATCAGTGACTTGTGTGATTATGAGAGATCCGGTCGCAGGTCCAAAAAATCCTTGCTCGTGCCAGTCGATTTCGACAAGCTTGAGATACCGCTACCAGATTTCACTGTCCCTCAGGAGTATCTGCTCACCAAGGAACAACTGAGGAACAACTATGATTGTAGCTTGTCCATCGGGAACTTTGCCTCTCGCCTGTTGGTCCTGATGTTCCCCGAGCTCTTCACCTATGAGAACGCACGGAAGCATTACAATTCCAGCGGTTCCCTCGGGAAGAAACAGCTGGATCCTGACCGGGTTAACCTGATCCGCCACTACGTACAATTGCTCTATCCGCGCGCCAAGAACGACAGGGTGTGGACCCTGGAGTTTGTGGGTAAACTGGACGAGCGGTGTAGGCGAAGGGACACGGAACAGAGGAGGTCCTACCAGCAGCAACGCAAAGTCTACGCCCCGGAGTCAGAGCAGCAAGAGCCCGGAGACTTTCTATCCGCTTGCCAAGTGAACCAGCCCAATGTTGAGCACTTGAAGGAAGACTTTGAGATCCCCCCACTACCCCCGGAGAAAAGTAGCAAAGACTTCTGCAAGATCCCCCTGGAAGAATTGACTGTGTCTATACCAGACTTCCCTGTGCCTTCGATCTACCTGCTCTCAGACACAGAGGTGCGGGAGATTGTCCAGCAGAGTCTCTCTGTGGGGAACTTTGCAGCCCGCCTACTGGTGCGCCTCTTCCCCGAGCTCTTCACCCAGGAGAACCTGCGGCTCCAGTATAACCACTCAGGCGCATGCAACAAGAGGCAGCTGGACCCGCTGCGTCTCCGGCTTATCCGGCACTACGTGGAGGCCGTGTACCCGGTGGAGAAGATGGAGGAGGTGTGGCACTACGAATGTGTGCCAAGCATCGACGAGCGCTGCAGGCGGCCCAACCGTAAGAAGTGTGACATACTGAAGAAGGCCAAGAGATCAAGTACTGTGTCCTAGTCACAGAGCTGGGCTGATGAGCAACATTTATCTTTATTGAAACTATTTGCACAATTACGTGAGCAGAATAGCGTAGTGGGATCTTTACACACTGTCCTGTGTAGAAAGAGGCCAGCTTATTAAAACTGGCTTCGCATCATTATCTTCTTGGATGTATTGGTAATTTTAACTACAGCATTAGGTAGTGTAGTTTAAGTTATTTATATGCCAAAACAATATTGTTATAGCTAATCTCACGTTCCCTGTTAATATAAGCTATTGCAGCCTTAAAAACAATGACTATGTAAATATTACAAAAGCAGTAGTTCACAATCACAAGATGGATAGGCATCAGTGGAGGCTGGTGGTCCGTTGAGGTAAAGGATGGTTCTCCCTTCTGGACAGAAACTGTTACATCTGCACAAAATGCACAAAAATATCTCACACACTTCAAATAGATTGAATGACCACTTTTTCTCAACGGTGGTTCCAGTCAGAGGAAATATCAGTTTATGGTCTTCCTCACTGCTCCATAAGCCCCATTCATTAGTGTGTTTTTTGTTGTTTTTTCACTTCAATGTACCAAATATGGCAAACTAACATCCTGACCATTCAATCAAATCATAAGCTAGCAAGTGTTTTGTGTGTGTGTGTGTGTGTGTGTGCGTTTTTTATTTTTATTTTTAGATTTTATCCCTTTTTCACCCAATTTGGTAGCCAATTGAACCCAACCTAGCATCCAATTATCCCCTGCCTATTGCGAAGGATCCGCCGCACGACCCCGTGGCCGGCAGTCCCAGAGGAGGCCGCCAGGCAGACTAGCTGACTGGCTCCTCGAGCCCAGCACCGTTATTCCGGCACCCCGGGGGCGCTGTTGCGCGACGGATCCTTGTCCGGAAATACTCCTATACCGCCCTCGGGAGCGGCCGCCCAATATGCCGCTCCCCGTGTGTGCCCCAGCCATATCCGGATCTGGCGAGCTGGGATTCGATCCCAGTCCCCGGTGGGCAGCTTGCACTAGTGGCCAGTGCTTAGACCGCTACACCACCGCGGGGCACCCGTGTGTGTGTTTTTATAGGTTAGCTGCAGTCCCCTGTGCCAGTAATGGGACAGTGAAGCATTTGTTCTTCTTTTGGCATATGGTCTTTTTGACCATGTTGGTGTAACCATTCATCAATTACAACACTTTTATAATTAGCCTCCCTATTTCAGGGTACCAAAAGTAATGGGACAGATTAATATAATGTCCAAATGAAGCACTAATGTTTAGTATTTGGCCTATAGTCCTTTCCATGCAATAACTGCCTGAAGTCTGTGACCCATTGACCCCACCAGACGTTGGGTCTCTTTGGTGATGCTTTGCCAGGTGCTTTTGCTTTTTTATCCTGAAAAACTCTGTAGTAGCTATGGTGTGTGTTTTGGGTCATTTTCTTACTGTATGATGAAGCACCATCCAATTCATTTGGAGGAATTAAGACAAGTTAGTATAGTTGGGGCAGCTATACATGCCTAAACCATCGCACCCCCTCCACCATGTTTCACAGATGAGGTGGCATGCTGTATATTGTCCCATTCATTTTTGGTGCCCTGAAATCGGGGGACGATGTATAAAATGTTAGACGTTTAGTCATTTCTAAATTATGAAACCAATATGTACACAAATACCATCAATTAGAAGGTGAGAATCTCTATCTCTACTACTAAAACCTCATTATTGTTATTTCAAATACAAATGTTTGTAGTATGTTTGTAGTATAGTGCCTAAATAAGAAAACATGTATTTACTGTACCAGTACTTACCTGTGGCCCTGTAGTTCACTGACTTCACTGACTGAGTTCTTTATGAAACAACGTTCTGATTTATTGAGAGACAAATTTTACTTTTGACACATACACTGCGTCCACAATTATTAGGCAAATTGTATCGCTCAGGATAAATTTTATTGCTGAACAAATACAATGCTCTCAGTCAATCCAAAATGTTACTGAACCTCAAACCTGAATGTTTAACAAAGGAGAAGTGATTCTTGTCTGTCTCAGGGGAATATATGTGTACAGAATTATTAGGCAACTAAATTACAAACATATTTTTTTCCATCTCACTTGTTTATTCTACTTTAAAAAAAAAATAAGTATAACAAATAACTAACACAAAATGACAATTAAATAACATTTTTGGCCTTTCAATATAAATGTGGCCTTTCATATGAACATATTCAGTGACCAATAATAGCCCCCCGTCCTTTCAATAACTGCCATGTGCCTTCCATCCATGGAGTCTGTCAACTTCGCTGAAGCAGCAACCACAGCCTCCCAAATGCTCTTCAAAGAGGTGTATTGTCTTCCCTCACTGTAAATCTGACGTTTGAGAAGTCGCCCAATAGGATTCAATAGGATATAAGTCAGGTGAGGAAGGGGGCCAGGTCATTATTCAGTCATCTTTGAGGCCTTTGCTGGCTAGCCAAGTAGTGGAGTACTTGGATGCATGTGATGGAGCATTGTCCTGCATAAAGATCATGGCCTTCTAGAATGCTGCAGACTTCTTCCTGTACCACTGATTGAAGAATTCCAGAAACTGGCAGTAGGTTTAGGAGTTGATTTTCAGTCCAGCTAGCTCACCATTAATGATAGCAGCCCAGCCCAGCACCCCTCCTCTACCTAGCTGGCGCCTGACAGGCTGGCGCCTAACTGTGTGTCTGTTAGTGATCCAGCCACGGGCCCCTCCATCTGGTCCATCGAGAGTCACTCTCATTTAATCTGTCCATAAAACCTTTGAAAAATATGTCTTCAGGTTTTTCTTGGCCCAATCTTGATGTTTCAACTTGTGAATCTTATTCACTGGTGGTCGTGTTTTTTTCCCTTGGCCTTTTCTCAGAGCACTTAACACCTTGTACTTCTGGACACTCCAAGTCCGTTGGCGTTACTGGAGATAATGGCTTCCTGGTAGCTTCATGCCGAGCAAGAGTGTTGCATCTGTCTGAAAGGCATTTTACAATTTTTGACTTGTCAAAAAGACTTTTTTGGGGCCTATTCTACCTGAGGTAATGAAGCTGCCTAATAATTATGCACACGTTAATAAGGTGTTAATCACTTAAGGCCACGCTTTCCACCATTACACAAATACATATCACCTGAAAATTATGAAACCCAATGAGCATTCAAGTTTATATGGTTTGGAGGAGTTGTAAAATGTGCATAGAAATAATGACAAGGTCAGAATACTCACTTGCCTAATAATTGTGCTTGCAGTGTATATATTTAGTAAGAGGAAAAAAAATCTGTTTTAGTTTTGTTACATATTTAGTTTAGAATATCAGTTCAGTTAAGTCAACCCTCTCCTGTCATAAACTGAAGTCATGTCCCTCATCCCCATGTCATGTCCCATGTCCCTCATCCCCTGGTCATGTCCCTCATCCCCTGGTCATGTCCCATGTCCCTCATCCCCTGGTCATGTCCCTCATCCCCTGGTCATGTCCCTCATCCCCTGGTCATGTCCCTCATCCCCTGGTCGTGTCCCATGTCCCTCATCCCCTGGGGCACTGATGTTTCCTCTCCCAGCACTGAGTAACCCTGTTACAGTTCTTATCATTATTGTATGTAGGGTCAATCACACACTCAAACACATCTGTCTTCATAAGTCAAATCCTCTCCTGCCCTGAGTGGAAAGGTTTAGCTCCTCATCCCTCCATGATGGGTCCTGCACATGGCTCAGCTGTAGAACCTAGATTAACCCTTTCCCCATAATATCTGAGTATAAATGTCTTAAATAAGCGTTTTATGTTAAAATAACTTTTATTAGACAATGTTTGAAACAAGCGTTACACATTAAAAAATGTTTTATGAGGTGCCGTCAATGCGCCTATCTGTCAAATCTCCCATCCTCTCACGTGTTTCAAGTCACCAGCCTCCACTGATGATCACAACGATGGATGACAAACTGGTGATGTTTCTCTTTTTTCCATTGCAAATTTGTTGTAGCATTGTAGCACCACTGTTTTTAATAGCTATGTGTTATACCTTCTTATAGAAGTTTGTATTATAAAAATGTATCCTATCATGGCAACATATCATGTTAACTATTTGTAATAAAATCAGTTGACAATGTGGCATTTTACTTTTAGCATCTTCATCTTACACTGGGTCCCGCATAGTATTGACATTGCTGCTTTAGTCTCAGTCTGGATCACTCAATTCGGTTGTTAAGTCTGACGTGACGTTTAGCCATTTCCGGGTCCAAATAAAAAATTCCCCGCACCAGAGTACCAGTGTACTAAAGTGGTAGAACGACAGTTCAATCGTTTTTTAGACTTGGATCTATTCATACAACAAGGGACACAGCACTTTCCCGTTTTTCCCATATTGTCAGCGTCTTTGAGCCTCGGAAAAGCGCTATATAAATATAATGAATTATTATCATTACTGCGGCATTTCGAAGAGAGCGCCTCAGCCAACGTTGGACCCGGAAACACGTCACGACTTAACAACCGAATAGAATCAAGTCAATGATCATATTTATTTTGTTTGACCTTTAATCATGTATGCCCTATTAGAATCAATGACTGTTACAGAAGGATAGCCTAGTGACATTTCTTTAGATTCTGTGCAAATTCTTTCTGCATTATTCACGAGAAGCTCCTAACCTGCCTCGCTGTTCAATGTAACTTTATTTCAGACACACAGGTCCATATCAGTATTCTTTATTTCAGACACACAGGTCCATATCAGTATAAAAAAAGAATAAAATACAATACGAGGACAACAACACAAATATAATCATTGCAGTTCACAAGTCCACAGTGATTCAAATACATACAGACATTGTTCCAATGTTTCCAAAAACAAGAGGAGTACCTTGTGGACTCAGTTAAGACCATTATGATAAAATAAAATAAAACAATTAATCGACACCAATTTGTACATAAAATTCCTCAATACAGCAAGAAAGGTGGGAACATTACTACTCACAAACATGTGACTTGCACTTGTCCATCTAGGGAGCTTGAGCAAGATTCTGAATGCGTCATTAAATGCCGCCTGAAGCCTTTTCATTGTTGCTTTACTGTAGCTGCACCACCAGAGGGCTCTAAAAAGGGCTGTTTTGACATCACCTGTACACATATGAAACTTGCGTGCTAGCATACTGGCTTGTGTGTACAGTTTGCAACACTGGCGCTGCACATCGTCGTCATCACAGATCATTCCTGATGATGTGACCCAAATATCTTACTTTGTTCCCCACATTTAAACAGTAAACGGACTGCACTTAAATAGAGCCTTTATCCAAAGCGCTTTACATTCACGTACATACGCCTCTCATTCACCCATTCACACACCAATGGCGGCAAGCTACCATGCAAGGCGCTGGCCCGCTCACTGGGAGCAATTTGGGGTTCAGTGTCTTGCCCAAGGACACTTCGACGGCCGGGGCTCGAACCGCCGATCTGCCAACCTTGTGATCATTAGATGGCGGCTCTACCTCCTGCGCCACAGCCGCCCCACTTAGTGCTTGATCTGTCATAAAGACCTAAAGCGACCTTGGGTCTTTGAAAGGCGCTATATACATTTAAGTTATTATTATTATTAAAGAAGGAAGGAAAATCTTGCTTCTGATCCTCCTCGGCGATCATGACAACACTCTTTTTAAAGTTCAAATGAATGTCATGCTGCATATGTTAATACCATAACTGGAGCAGACTCTAAGCAGCTGCTGTAAGCCAGCACTATAAGGAGCCAGGACGACTAGGTCATCAGTGTTTTTTTACACTCTTTTAACTTTTTAGAAAGATCATCCATATACAGATAGAGATTTGATGTACAGTATGTAATGTACAGATGTATAAAAGATATATTAAAAAAGAAAAAATATGTTACGGTACATGTTACGGTACATGTGGGAACACGGTACATGTGGGAAAACTAGGGTTAGGGTTAGGTGCTAGGGTGCTACGGTGCTAGGGTGCTACGGTTAAGGTTAGGGGTAGGGGTAGGGTTAGGGATAGGATTAGGGTTAGGGCTAGACATGCCAGCATGTACCAAATCGACGTAGCACCTACCAGATCAAAGGCCCTGGGTCCGGATTCACAAAGCGTTCTTAAGAAAAAAATTGTGGTCTGTACTTCTTGACGCTCTACCCCCTGCTGTGTTAGGCTCCACCCCCTGCTGTGACCAGCCTGTGGTCTGACCCCTGACCTGTCTGTCAATACCTGGGAATGGTGGAAACTCTCTTCCTGGTTGTTCCTGGCTTTAGAATACCTGTCACCATGACAACCTCCGGACTCTCTACTGCCCCCTGCTGCCCTTTACTGCTTTC